>NC_142743.1:19450406-19626656 GCF_051943395.1 Hippocampus bargibanti
TTCTACTTACCTGGTTCACTCAACCTATTTGTAACCTGGTAAGTTCATAACTTTAGGTTGTTTTTCTCAGTGAAATAAATATAAATGCAACTAATCCGCTCCATCCCACTAAAAAAAGCATGTTGTTAAAAATACATATCATTCATAAATAGAAAAAATTGAATACACACGATTTCAAAGACATAAAACACAACAGGATACATTTTTTTCTTTGCTCATTTATTTTGGACTTCAACTCAGGAGGGGAAATGTGGGCGGAGCACTGTGACACTGGTCTTGTGACAGGAGTGAATGTCAGATAAGTTGTTTGTTATGTGACTCTCTCCATGCCTCACGCTCCACTTTTGACAGCCAGGCGGGAATCCGTTGCTGAAACCAAAGGCCACACCAGTGTGGCCTTTGGTGCAAAATAAAACAATAAACCATTGACACTTATTTGATTATAGTCAACAACATTTTAAATAAGAGTTTGATGTCTCTTTTAGCAGCTTCTAGATAACATACGACTAAAATAAAATACATATTGGCTAAGTGCTTAACGTTGGATAACTTAAGATGCATCTTTTTTTTGTTACATATGAAACAAGACAGCCATAAACCTCTATGACCTTTACAGGCAATGTAAAGAGGGATTTGACATGGTTAACTCTCTGTGACATTCAGTTAGACTTGGATGGCGTACTTTTTGTGCTCAAGGGCCACACTTGATTTTTAACTCCTTCACTGCCATTCACAAATTTATTCGGGAATTGAAAATATGACGTAGAGCAGGGGTGTCAAAGTCATTTTTTTGCCACGGGCCACATTGTCGTTATGGTTTCCTCTCGAGGGACGTTATGAATTTGGGGAAGCCATTAGAATGTTTAATCCCCTCCACATATTACATATAGAGCGCACAACAAATTAATGAAAACCTAGTTTTCAAATCTGAAGTCAAGAATAATGACTGATATTGTGGTTTACATCCAAAAATATGACATTTTGGTGAGGATTTTAGCCAGCATCATGTAATTTCACAAATTTGATTTGCCTTTGCGGGCCGAAAAAATGATGTGGCGGGCCTGATTTGGCCCCTGTGCCTTGACTTTGACACCTGTGAAGTAGAGTGTCATTCCTGAATTTTTTTCAAGGTTTCTTTTTTCTTGTTTGGGTGCCGATAAAGCGCAGGTCATGGCCTCTGGCAATGTTTTCCCTTCCACAAGGGGGCAGCATTTCCCTTTTTTCAGTGTTAGCGCTTTATTCCCGCTTCAGATGTTGCTAAAGCACTATATAAACCAATATCTATATATTGCATTGTATTTTAGACAGCTGCCCTCATTTCAAGCTCATATAACTCCAGACCCATATAATTTAGGAATTAACTTTTTTTTCTGATAAAAGAAGAAAGTCTAAGGTTTCATACGCTGCATTGAAATTTATGTTGTCTTAAAACTCAATATTCTATGGGTCCTGGAATTCGAGTGACAATGACAAAAACCCTGGCGTCAGGAATCGTCACCAACTCAAAAACAAGACTTCCTGAATATTCAGTGCGAGTCTTAAAATGTAAAATATAGCTATATGCAGTGGAGTCTTTGTAAAATACGCTCAGTAGAAGTCATTTGAAGCAATTTTACAAATTATGGACACAACTTGTCCGTTTGTCCTTTAACCTTTACTTCACTCCCCAGAAAGGAAATACTGCCCTTCACATTGCCTCACTGGCTGGGCAAAAGGAGGTGGTCCACCTTCTGATGAAAAGAGGAGCTGATGTGAACTCACAGTCTCAGGTGAGAAGTTTTGAGCACAAAATAAAAGCAAACCACGCAGTTTTTGACCTGTGGCTTTCGACTCTATCCACACAGAATGGCTTCACGCCGCTCTATATGGCCGCACAGGAGAATCATTTGGAGGTTGTAAGATATTTGCTTGAAAATGATGGAAACCAGAGTATAGCAACAGAGGTAACTGAAGAGAAATGAATAAATATGCGTGGGGTATTTTTTGAGATGTTGGTCCGGTACAATCATGAAAAAAAAGTCACTTTTTTTGGTTTGTTTTTGCATTTCCAGGATGGCTTCACCCCACTTGCCATCGCACTCCAGCAGGGTCATAACGCAGTGGTGTCCCTCCTTCTGGAGCACGACACTAAAGGCAAAGTGCGCCTGCCCGCCTTGCACATCGCGGCCCGAAAGGACGACACTAAGTCAGCCGCACTGCTGCTCCAAAACGACCACAATGCTGATGTTCAATCCAAGGTGAGCGGATGCAGTGCTGGATTTTGGGCACAATGTCAAAGACTGTGGAGGGCAGAGACCACATACTTTCTGGAAATTTACAGCGACATAACGTTGGGTGCTGATTAATGTGGAGTGCCACCAATTTGTCGGGCGCTTTTGAAAGAACAAATGTACTCAAATTATCTTTATTTTATTTTTTTTATTGGTGATAAGTAGTGACCATCATATGTGCAACCATGCCATTTTTTTATCAATAAGACTGGTCTTTTTCTTACATTTATTTATTTGCTCAATTATTTGTTTGGTTGTTCATTTTATTTATTTATTTATTTATTTGTCTGACTATTTATTTATTTATTTATTTATTTATTTAAATCAGAGATTCAACTATTCTAGATGATATTTTTTTATTCTGATTCTGTCTCTGTGATCTTTTTTTTTGTGGCGCATTAGTTTTCTATAATAATACTAATCATACATTCACATTAAATTAGTACGTAATGTAGTAATATAATTTGTAATATTTACAAATTCAGGGTTCTTTTTCAGGACAGGGAGAATTATTTTTTTCTGATATGTTATAAGCTTATAAGAATCCTGATATGCTCCAAAAAAAAACAAAGCTGTCATGCAAATAAAATAAAAAATATAATAAAATCTGCTCCTTATGAGCATAGTCAAACAAAGTGTAAAACAGACACAAAAGTTCTGATTTGCATAGTTATCTTCGATTGTTTACATTTTTTTTTCAACTGATCACTTCATAAGCATCCTGGAAGTCACATTTTCACAACACTGGTGAGCTATTGTAGAGCAGGCCAACATACATGGTCCAGTATCATGGAAAATGAAAAAGAAAGGAAGGCAAATGACATCTTTGTCAAGTTACAATATCAATGTGGATGCTGTGTATGAATGTATTTATTTATTTATTTATTTTTAAGATCTCTGATCCAAGATAACGGGTCAGATGATGAGGAAACTGTTCCTCAGCATCAGTCAAAATCAATAGAGGAAACCTGTTGATTCCATGTTCATGGATCTTTTCCAAAATGCATTACCAACGGCTTCCGTGTCTTTTCCTCCGTGCAACCTTGTTGACTTACTGTTGTTTGTTATGTGGTGGTGAAAACCCTTTCCTTACAAACCCAACACCCTATCCTCCCATTTTTCTCTGCCTACTAACCAGATGATGGTCAATAGAACCACCGAGGTACAACTACCGACACATCGCCGTTCTCTACAATTCATTTTTGTCACCTTTGACCATCTCTTTGAGCTTTGTTGTTTTTAGCTTCCCTCTCCTTTTCAGGACTTTGTTTTCCATGCATGCTAACAAGCTGTTTTGAAATAATCTGACTGCATGGAAGAGATAATCCAGCATGGCTCACACTCGTCTCTTTTTACAGAAAATATTTTTGCCACACAAGATTTTGTCTTAGATCACCTTAGATCATGTGTATAATAAAATCTTGTTCGATTTTTATTACTCATCGGTATTAATCAAAAACAGCTCACGTGTTATTCTTATTCCAACGCTGCTCTTTTTCACCTGCAGCATGTTTACACCTAAAAGCTCGATGATATTTGATGTGTTTTTCAATTTTTACGTTAACTCTGTTTCTTAATCAAATTGCACCATGTCTATCAGAATGGGAAGGTAAGGAGTGAACACACCTACGACTGAACTATACTGTAGATGTGTTTGTAGTTTAGCGCTCACACCGATCAGTGTCCATTTGTCTGTCGGCAGATTCATAAGTAGATGCTTTCTGCAGTTTACCGTTGCGTTGACAAGCTTTGACTTCCTCACCAACATAGTAATGAAAACGTTGCATGTGTTAACATGGGCATGCATATTTTTTTAATGCTTCTTTTTATGTCAAGTTCTTTATGTGTGTGTGTGTTTTTATAAAGCATGCCGCCTGATGGTAATGCAAGTCGAATGGAATGAGATTTCTGTTTTTTTTTCCAAGCATTCTCCTGTTTTCACCTGCTGTTTCCACCATTACTCCTTCTTGTCTTCTCCTATCGCCCTCCCCTCCCCCCCGAACCCCTTTTGTCTCAAACAGAGTGGTTTCACCCCTCTGCACATCGCCGCTCACTATGGCAACGTGAATGTCTCCACCCTGTTGCTGAACAGAGGAGCCGCTGTGGACTTCACAGCCAGGGTAGCCGCCCTATTCCACGTTCTGTAATCACATCAAGACACTCGGTTGCGTGTGCAGTTCCTCAGCAGCTTCGGGAATTATAGTTCCACTGAAAATGAAAGCACTGGTATTTTTTTAAATGCTGTTGAAATATAATGTATAATGTATAGTATAGTATAATGTATAATATAGTACTATACTATAGTATAGTATAATGAATGTCATGTTTTCATCTAGAGGGCAGGTGTCAAAGTCAAGGCCACAATCTGGCAGGCCACATCATTTTATTCGGCCCGCGAAATCAAATCAAACGTGAATTTCCATGATACTTGCTAAAGTCTGAACCACAATTTCAAATTGTCCCAAATAAACCACAAAAACTGTCATTATTTTTGACTGGTTATTCCTAAATTTGTTGTGGGTTCTATATGTATCATGTGGAGGGGATTAAACATTCGATTGGCTCTTCTCCGAGAAGAAACCGTCACTGCAATGTGGCCCGCGGCAAAAATTTAGTTTGACACCGTTGATCTACAGTATAGTAGCAAAAGTTGAACTGTAAAAACAACAAACTTTGAATGAGAAAATATTGGTGTCATAATAGCTCTGATTGCATGCTGCGAGTGAAAACAGAAAATTCACCGTCGCTGCTTAAAGTTGATCTTTTTTTATATACTTTTTGATCAAATAGAAAAATGATAGGATGCTTAGGTTGTTGTGTGCATAAACACTACAAACACACAAATATATTATATTAACCCATTCACTGCCATTCACAAATTCATTCAGGAATTGAAAATATGATGTAGAGCGCCTTTCCCAAATTAGTTCTGTTTTTTTTTTCTTGCTTGGGTGCCAATAAAGCGCGAGCCAGACCTCTGGCAATGTTTTTCCCTGCCACAAGGGTTGCAGCATTTCCCTTTTTTTCATGTTAGCGCTTTGTTCCAGCTTCAGCTGTTGTTAAAGCGCTATATTAATATTAACCAGTATGTATTTTTTGCATTGTATACATTTCAAGTTCATATAACTCCACACACATATGATTTAGGAAATACCTTTTTTTCTGAGCGTTTCAGGTTTCTTACACTGGATTGCATGTTTATCTAGTCTGAAAAGTCAGTATTCTGTGTGTCCTGGAATTCGAGTGACAATGACAAAAACTCTGGCACTGGAGTGGACAAATTTTGCACATGTCTGGCAGTGAATGAGTTAATAATACTAACACAGACACCTAATTTTCTATCTTTTTTTATTGTATTCCATTTCCTCATTCACCCCACGTGATCGACTTCAGACGTGATCGACATCATGGGCACTTCTGGTCCACCGCTATGTTTTCTCTGCTCCTTTTTTGCACTTTTTTTGCACTTTTTGTCCATTTCCTGTAATTGTCAAAGGTCTACTGTTGATTGATGCTTACTTTTGGAGAGATCCATCCATTATTTGTACAATGCAATATTCTAAAGCCAATATCTGTCCCAAAATTACTGTAATCTTGTCATAACATTGATCTTGTCCCTCCCGTTGTGTTCTCATCTGTCCTGTTAGAATGGAATAACACCTCTGCATGTGGCCTCAAAGAGAGGCAACACCAACATGGTGCTCCTGCTGTTGGACCGAGGCGCTCAGATCGATGCTAAAACCAGGGTGAGTCCGTACATTCGCTTTTTGCAAAACAGTTAACATAGCAGCTGTCGGGCCCTTCTTCCATCGTACTATGAACCAGCTCAACATTTTATATTTCACAGAAAAAAAATCCCACGGTTCTCCAACAAACCAAAAATTTACTGAAGATGAAATTTCACTTTGCAGTACTGAAGAAAAATGATCTTGTCTTAGTTTAGTGGGAAAGCTGGGCTCATTTAGTTGAATTCTGTGGTATGAATGGCAAGGGGTATCAAAGATACACAGGTCAATGTCTTCTTTGCGTCCCATTACCTGCATTGCAAAAATACAGATAGGTCTTTTCTGGTTTGGAAAAAAAAGACGTCATCCTAACTGCATTTGATCCTGCTAGGATGGCCTGACGCCTTTGCACTGCGCAGCCAGGAGTGGACACGACCCAGCAGTGGAGCTGCTACTAGAAAAAGGCGCACCTATTTTAGCCAGAACCAAGGTAACACACCACTAAGTCAAATCTCTCATTACGTCATGTCTGTTGAGCGCGTTTCTTCATCATCCACAGAATGGATTGTCCCCACTACACATGTCAGCCCAGGGCGACCATGTGGAATGTGTGAAGCTGCTGGTGCAGGACAAGGCTCCGGTTGATGATGTCACACTGGATTACCTCACAGCGCTACACGTCGCGGCTCACTGCGGCCACTACAGGGTCACCAAGCTGTTGCTGGATAAGAAGGCCAATCCCAATGCCAGAGCGCTAGTACGCATACATATTGGGCATAACGTGACAGTGTGTCATAGGAGTTTGAAAAATATCTTTGTCTCTCGCTACTAGAATGGATTCACCCCCCTACACATTGCTTGTAAAAAGAATCGTGTGAAAGTGATGGAGTTGTTGGTGAAATATGGAGCATCCATCCAGGCCATTACTGAGGTGGGATGCTAAGAAATATATTTTTTTGTCAAATAATTGATGCTAAATAACCACAATATTTTTTTCTTTTATTTATTTTTTAGTCTGGCTTGACTCCCATCCATGTCGCTGCCTTCATGGGCCACCTCAACATTGTTCTACTTCTCCTGCAGAATGGAGCCTCCCCTGATGTCCGCAACATTGTAAGTTTATCACAGACGCTCCCCAATTTACGAATGAGATGCGTTACGAACGGTCGTTCATAAGGTGAATTTGTTCGCAAGTTGCTTCAGTGCTATATTTTGTATGGAATGTATGTTTAAGGCTTATATAAGTATGTTTAAGGCTCGTATAAGTAACCAGTAGTTATCGTAAGTAACTGCCTTTGTACTAAAAAAGAAACATTTAATAAAATAAATGCGCTATAAAAATATGTACATGTACAACTGAAGAGAATACTACATATGTTCCAACAAAAATGTTCGTATGTACCGTTGTTTGTAACGCGAACGTTTGTAAGTATGGGAGTGTCTGTATATCGGAGTGATTGAAAAGTAACAACCTATATTTGAGGATATTTTTCTGTTTTATTTTGGGGGAGGGGTTGTTTTTTAATACAATACTGGGTTAACCCTCATCCTTAATTCTACACCTTTCCACGACAAAAATGATTTTTGTGCCAAGCATAATGACGTTCTGTCTTTGGTCAAAAGCGTGGCGAGACAGCTCTACACATGGCAGCCCGAGCAGGTCAGATGGAGGTGGTGCGTTGTTTGCTGAGAAACGGAGCGCTGGTCGATGCCATGGCCAGAGTGAGTCAGCACTGACCATATTTCTGCTTCCATCTCATAAGAAACAGACAGTTCTTGTTGTGGACCTCTTTCGCTTGTCTGGTGTTATGTTGAGCGATCAACTCACACCCAATTTCTTCTTCCGATCACAGGAGGATCAGACTCCACTTCACATTGCATCCCGATTAGGAAAAACCGACATTGTCCAGCTGCTGTTACAGCACATGGCCCACCCGGACGCTGCTACCATCAATGGTTACACTCCGCTTCACATTTCAGCGAGGGAGGGCCAGGTTGAGACAGCCGCCGTGCTCCTGGAGGCCGGAGCCTCACACTCCATGGCCACCAAGGTGAGTTAAGGAATGAGTTTTGTCAAACAAATTGACTGATATCTAAATATATATATCTTGTATATTTTTTCCTTTCTTGTTTTTCACTACCGCAGAAAGGATTTACTCCATTACACGTCGCCGCTAAATACGGAAGCCTTGAAGTGGCAAAATTACTACTACAACGCAAAGCTCTCCCTGATGATGCAGGCAAGGTGAGATGGATGTGTGTCTCTTTTTTGTTCTTGTTTTATTTTTGGTGTTTCATAAAACAAAACTAAATCCATGACTAACCTGGAAGTGGAAAAGCATGCTCATTATGGTGACTTATAGTCTAAAATAATAGAACTGTCATTATTTTATTAAATAATGTATTATATATGAACTATAGTGCCTATGCACAGATACTAATAATTCATTTTGATGACCTTATTCAGCAGCATGATAATATACTATATAAATATGGTTCTATAGTCTTCATCATCAATAAGCCTCACTAGATAAATGAAGGATACCAAAGTTATTTATACGGCACCATACACCAAACAATTTACTTGAAAACAACATACCATCATTAAAAACTGCAGAAGACAAAGCCAAAAACAATTAAGAAAATATATATATACAATTAAGTCATTTGTGAAAGCATTTTTAAATTAGATTACCGTATTTTCCGGCGTATAAGGCACACCCAGAAGCCTTGCATTTTCCTCAAAAGATGACTGTGCGCCTCATATGCAGGTGCGGCTTATATGTGAAGTAATATTGAGCCACAACAGACCTCGCAACTACAGCAGCAGACTCCATTTGCTCCTGTAGAAGAAGTATTGTGTACCCCCAGCCTCTACTGTAGTGCCTTATACTGTGGTGTGCCTTATATTTAAAAAACTTTTATATGTCTATTATATTTGGAAAGGTGTGCCTTATACTCAGGTGCTGCCTTATATGTGGAAAAAGTTTGAAAATACTCCATTCATTGGGTGTACGATTTATACTCCGGTGTGCCATATGTACGGGAAAATATGGTACAGAAGATTATAATGGATTATATTAAATTTTATTCGATTATATATATGTACCTGATACAATTGGTCAGTGTGTTTGTCCAAGGAAATGCATAAAGAATTGTTTCATGTTCCCAAAATGCTGACTCATGCAGAATGGATTAACGCCGCTACATGTAGCAGCTCATTATGACAACCAAGAGGTGGCGCTGCTGCTTCTGGACAAAGGAGCCTCACCTCACGTGACTGCAAAGGTGAGGCCTTTGCTATCAAGCCAAAGAAAGTGTCACCGTAGTTATGTATGACCCAACCATATTAGTGACAATTAGCCACACATTTTAAATGCAAGAGGGTTCCGCTTTACTCATGATGACGAATTTGTGCTGTTCCTTGTTCACTTTTCTTTGTCCAGAATGGCTACACCCCCCTTCACATTGCAGCCAAAAAGAACCAGAGGAACATTGCGCAAGCACTGCTGGAGTATGGTGCAGAAACCAATGTCATGACCAAGCAGGGAGTCAGTCCTCTTCACCTGGCCGCACAAGAGGGTCATGCTGAGATGGCCAGCTTGCTACTCGGCAAAGGAGCTCACACCAACACAGCCACCAAGGTCCAATAAATAATAATAATAATAATAATAATAATAATAATACTATATTTCATTTATAAGCCCCTTTCAAAACTCTCAAGGGCACTTTACAGTCATTGGATACATTTTTTTCCTGTGGGTGAGCAGCGGCAGCCACATGCGCCAGCGTTCACTCAACCTGGAATAACTCAAATATATAAAATATATATGGATTTTGTACCGATGCTCAGAGAGCCAAGATGCAATATTTGTCTACTTATTGAAATGAATTTACAACCGCTGGCTTAAAATAATAAAATAAAATAGGAACCACCATTTTAAAATGTTTACATTTGTGGGAAAAAAAAACTGATTTCATACATGCCACAAAATTAAAATCATTTGAAATGACAACTGTTTGGCTTTAAGGAGCACAAAAACAAAAGAAAATTAAAAATTATATAATAGTCTCTGATGCCGTGGTATTACAATTGCCACAACCCTTGAACAATCTGGCTCCAACTTTCTCATATTGCTCTTTCCAAATCAGATTTGTAGGTCGGAGTCATCCCTGACATGTAGCCCCTTCTCGTCAAATGAGCCAGTCATTGACATTTTATGTTGATCCACAGTGTCTATGTGTTACAGAGTGGACTGACTCCGCTGCATCTTACTGCACAAGAAGACAGGATCAGTGCTGCAGAAGTATTAGCCAAACATGATGCCAACTTGGACCAGCAAACAAAGGTATGCGTAAAAACACATTTTAGCATGTATATTTTTAAATAAAATTATAGTATTTCACTATTGGGATAATTTTTACAAAAGTGGTAACACTTCTGAAGAGTTAGAAAGAAAACTTTCACAAATGTAACAAACACTTAATAGAATTTCTGCTACCTACTGGCCACAAGGCCATACTGCATTTTTAAAGACACTGTTATTATTATGAACTCATTCACTGTCAGACACGTGCAAAAATGTGGCCACTCCAGTGTCAGGGTTTTTGTCATTGTCACTTGAATTCCAGGACCCACAGAATATTGACTTTTAGGACTACATAAATATTCAATACAGCGTTAGAAACTTTTAGACTCTCTTCTTTCATCAGAAAAAAAGAGTTACTCCTAAATTATATGGGGCTGGAGTTATATGAGCTTGAAATGAGGGTGGCTTTCTAAACTACAATGCAATACATACATATTTGTTTATATAGCGTTTAAACAACAGCTGAAGCTGGAACAAAGTGCTAAAATGGAAAAAGGGAAATGGTTCACCTCGTGGAAAAGAAGAAACATTGCCAGAGGCCATGGACAGAGCTTTATTGGCACCCAAGCCTGAAAAAACAAAACCTGAACAGATTCGGGAATGGCGCTCTACGTCATATTTTCAATTCCCGAATATATTCATGAATGGCAGTGAATAAGTTAAATTTCGATATATAAGTATGTTTATATAGAATTTTCTGCACTGATTTCGAATTTGCCCTCTTTCCCACTAATCCTTAACACCAAATACATATCTAGTGCTGGGCCTTACAAATCCAAAATCTACATTCTCACAACATCCCTACCCCCCTCCCCAAAAAAAATACACTATATTCATTCACTCATTAATATTGCATTTTAAAAGAGAAAAAGCAACATCTAATATTTTTGATTGGTTATTTTGTTTACAAAAATAAATATCAACAGCACATGCAAATTGACCAATAGTATGCATTTGTGAAAATACGTCGGTTGTATCAAATTTGACAGATAAGATTTTGTCCCAGGGGCAGCAAAATGATTCTTTTTCACAGATATCATCCCTTGCATGTTTCTAAACGTTTTCATAAAGCACAAATTATTCATTGATCAACAATTGAATCCCAGAAAATATATATTTTTTTCTTCTTAAAAAACAGTGACAATCGAACTTAATTTAAACCAACAGTAACTCATTAAATCTGCATCGCTTTGTTTTTCCTCCACAGCTTGGCTATACACCTCTAATAGTAGCATGTCACTACGGAAACGCCAAGATGGTCAACTTCCTGTTACAGCAAGGTGCGAGTGTCAATGCCAAAACCAAGGTAAGATCGAAATAGCTCCACCAGAGTGCTGATATTTTCATTTAAGCGTGAGTTTTACTGACACCTGTGTTCAATTTGTCCTGTAGAATGGATACACACCTCTACACCAGGCAGCGCAACAAGGAAACACCCACATAATAAATATTTTACTGCAGCATGGGGCCAAACCAAGTGCGACTACAGTGGTAAGAAGAACAAAAAAATGAGCTAAAAAATCTTGGCAAACAGGTTGTGGCAAATAAAATTAACACACTATATTTCCTCTACTTAGAACGGAAACACTGCTCTATCCATCGCCAGGCGTCTGGGTTACATCTCGGTGGTTGACACATTGAAAGTGGTCACTGAGGAAGTCATCACTACCACAACAGTAATATTATTTTAAATGTCTCATTCCAGCCATGTTGAGATGCTTTCACAATTGTTTTCTGTCTGCCAGACGATCACAGAGAAACACAAACTCAACGTCCCAGAAACCATGACGGAAATCCTTGATGTGTCTGATGAAGAAGGTGACAATTTTTTTTATCTTTATTCTTCTATGAAAATATTGACTGAAGGTTACATATTGTGGGTTATGTAGTGTTCAAAGCATTATGTTTTATAGCTCTCGGGCTTGAAGATGATCCTTACTCTGAGCTGGAAGGTACCACAGCATTTTGTCGGTCCACCTGGTGTAGGCATGATACTAATTTGATGTGCACCGCTACCATTGTGTTGAAAATGTCTGGGTTTTACTACAGGATGGATGTGTCATTTTGTGTTGTTTATTATAACTGGATAGAAAAACATTGTGAAAGACGATGACACTCTCTCAGACTTTAATATTTCAAAAACGAAAAACAAACCGTCAAGCTAAAAACACTGTATGTAAACAAACCAATTTGTTTACATCCACGCTTATTTGTTTTTGGTCCTCCCAGAGGCCAGTCTATTCTCTCACCATGATTTTTCTTTTACAAAAATCAAGGTCTCCACTTTGGTGTCACACAACAAATAGAATAAAATATGTCTAATAAGGTTCGCAGTTACCTTTGGAAAAGTTTGAGATGGAAGACTTGCGGGTTAAATACTTGTGCAACACAATTAATCATACAGGAGCACTTCGAAACGCAAAAATCTCCACTTTAGCTATGCCATGCCAACAGAAAAACTACAACAAAATACTTCCTATCATGTAACATTTCACATTCAGTGACCCAAAAGTGGGTAAGCTTGTGAAAGACTTAATAAAAAAGAAACTAACCTTTTATAATTAGCAGTCCTTACCTTGGACTGACAGTATTTTAGTGCTTTGACTGAAGAAGTGCAAAACCTAATTTTTCAATTGAAGTCAGGTGACCAACCCTTCAAACAAGTCACCTTGGATGAATTTATAATGCTTGCTTACCACGCAAAACGTTTCTCTTGTGCAGGCGAGGACACTATGACAGGCGATGGAGGCGAGTACCTGAGAGCAGAGGACCTACGTGAGCTTGGCGATGACTCTCTACAAGGGCACTACTTGGAAAGCTTCAGCTACATGAGCCATAACCTGGACAGGTCCCTAATACAGATCCATTTACAGAATATGCACACACACACACACACACACACACACACACACACACACACACACACACACACACACACACACACACACACACACACACACACACACACGCACACACATCTTGTTTCAACGTTTTTTTGTGACATCCGGGTAACTCCAGATAAGGAGTGAGGACCACCGTTTCTGATAAATTTAGAGAAGAACTAGTGTTATATTTAAAAACTAGATGTCCCCCTAACGGCATTTCCCACTTACTCACCCATACATAATATGCACACGCCTGCATAACGGCTTTTTCAAACTGCCTATCACCTCTTCTACAGTATTGGCAAACCCTGGGTTATAAGCCTTAAAATGGTGAATGATGAGTGTGTCACATTTGCTTCAGGCCTCATCAACAAAGCTTCCATCAGAGCGACGGTATTCTCATTGAGGACATGATTACCAGCCATCAAGTGAGGACATATTGAAAAAGAAAAGAAGATACTGGCATGTTTTGTTAATTGGAGACAAAGACAAATATTGTTTTGTTCGTCTATAGGTGTCAGCGCTGTCAAGGGAGCAAGACAAGGACTCGTTCCGCCTGAGCTGGGGAGCTGAGCACCTTGATAATGTGATGTTGTCCTCCAGTTTGCTGCACTCTGGGTATGACGTCACATAAGTGCATGCAGACGAGTGATGTGTCGTTTGCGAACGAGTCGGTTCTTAGAGTTGGATCTCTGAAGTGAACGAAGGGTGGCATTTGGGAGCCAAAAGAGCACGATGTTTTTAGTGAACCGAGCCAAAAGAACTGGCTCTCTGAAAAGAGCCAGAATTCCAATCACTAATACAGACACACACACACACATATACACACACACACATATACACACACACACATATACATACATACACATGTACACGTTTTCCAGTTTTCTGGGGACCATTTTTCGGATCAATACTTACGGGGACTACCCGTTCCAAATGACTTACAGTTAAAAAAAACAGGCATGCACACGGTGGCTTTGTCAGCTTATACACACCTTCAAATATAAGACTTTATGAAGTCATGTTTGTACTGTGTCTTTTGGGGACTTCAGAAAAAACAATTTTACGTGCGTCGGAATACATTTAAATGTATTTAAAAACTTCTCAGGCACCATCAGAGCAGATCCTGTAACATTTTTATGTTTTCTTTTTGGGGACCTGTTTTTTTTTGTCCCCATATGCCAAATGGTCCCCAGGACCTAACTGTTTAAACAGGTGTCCCACCACCATACAGAAATGAGAGCACGCACACGCACACGCACACACACACACACACACACACACACACACACACACACACACACACACACACACACACACACACACACACACACACACACACACACACACACACACACACACACACACACACAGTTCCTGGTTTATTGGGCTGCTTCAATGATGCTGCTTCCACACACTTTTTTTTATCATTGTACCTTTACAGTGAGTCACTTTTTTTGTACTTTGTATTTTATTTCTATCACTTTAAATTCACTCGTCAATTATTTTTTTTCCTTTTTTTAATTTTATTGTGGTTTCTCCACACTCACTCGTCTTTTGTGATCTGTGATCGCGTGTGTTGTTGTATTCTGCTTTTTAGCCGTTCGTCTCCTTGCCTAGACCATGACAATAGCAGGTGATTCTCTTTTGTTTTGCCTTTGCTGTCTGACTCCTCCCGTCTTTGTCCTTTTCCTCATATGCTCTTAGATTTGCCCTCGAATAAAAGTCAAAAAATTCATCTATCACCATTTTCCTTCATGCATGGTTTGCTAATGCACAGTATTCTTGCACATCTTGCTAACTCCCCATTTCCCAAATGTGTTCCCCAGATTGGTCAATTCCAGGTCATCGTCATAATCTGATACACAGTCTATACAATATACAAAGGCTGAATTCTAAATTCGGATACTTAAGATCCGTATTGATGCTTTCAGAGATGTATATACAATATTTTATGTATTTAGTTGTCCATTGTTTGATTTGCTTCATTGTACTGGGAGATTTCACCTTATTTCTATGGAGTCATAATCATAGCAAGAAGAATAGGGCTATGTCACATGGTAAACAACGTATATTTTTAATTGTTCATATTATTTATGAGGGCAAGTGTGAAGAGAAAAATAGGGAAGCATCTGGGCCGTTCGTATCAGCAAAGTGCAGTTAATGGCTAATTGGAGTGATCTCTGAGCTGTTGCAGCACATTGGAAATCTTAAAAGCAAAGAAAATTGTTAAAGTAGACACGAGTAAGAACTATTGTGCTTAGTCTGTTCTCTGTCTTTTCTGTAACGCCGTAGAATATCAAAATATTATGGGATTGATTGGGTATTAACGAAAGAAAATGGGAAAAAAAATATGTTATGTATGAAAATACATTTTGACTTGAATTAAATATACAATAGAAAAATAGATTTTAGTCAAATAATGTTTTTTTAATTTGCAATTTAAAAATGTCATGCTCCAATTGATGTATTTTTGTTTATTTCAATCAGTTTTGTATACTTTGGCCCCCTTCTCAGACACAACTGGCCCCCTTTTTAAATTTCCCAGATGCATCCCTGGAAATACACACAAAGAAATATTCGACATACATTATCTTCTTGAATTATTGCAGGCGTGGAGACAAGTATGACCGCTTGCCTTAAGGTTTTCAATTGCTAATGTATTTTTATTCCCGAAAGGATCTTGCTATTTGCCTGCCTTGCTTGCAAAATAACCAATTTCTATGGAATGAAACTTGAAAATTGCCTTGAAGCAACTGTGACCATTGTGTCGTGTTTATATCAGCGCTGAATGATTATTGGAATCCCTTTCCCCATCTTTCCTTTTCTGCATGTTGTTACATAATCGACTAAATTATTCTGCAGTATACAAGCGTTGATGTTAATTGTGGCGCGCCACCTCTACTTTTAGCTTTCTGGTCAGTTTCATGGTAGACGCAAGAGGCGGTGCCATGCGAGGATGCCGCCATAATGGCCTAAGAATCATCGTGCCGCCAAGGAAGTGTTCTGCGCCTACGAGGGTGACATGCAGGCTGGTGAAAAGACACCGTCTTGCTTCCATGCCTCCGATGGTCGAAGGTGAGGGGCTGGCTGGTCGTGTCATTGAAGTGGGACCTACCGGAGCCCAGTTCCTGGGGTAAGTGTGTGTTAGTGTCGGAGTCCGCCAAGGTATGTGTGTTAGAGTGAGTGGTTTTACGCCGGGGTGTTCTCTTCATACTGTCTTCTTCACTCCTTCCTGTGCTGCACATGGATCAGTAAGCTTCACCTTCCCACAGCTCCGCCCCCTCTGAATGAGGGCGAGAGCCTGGTCAGTCGCATCCTGCAACTGGGTCCTCCGGGAACCAAGTTCCTCGGGTAGGAGGGGCCCACCATGTACAACCCATGATCCAGTATTCATCCAAGATTATGTTTTGTTTCATTTTTTTTATGTTGTTTTGTCTTTTTTTGTTATTGCTAAAGGTATAATTTGTCTGGATGAGCTATTGATTCATATTGCGCTCCAAATGACTTCAGGCATGGTATCCAAGTTATTCAGTTGAAAGGCGGGCTTGTGTATTCAGCTACCTTCCTTTTGCTGACAAGTAAAGAATATTCATTAAATTGCGACATTTTAATCTGCATGTCATTCATCATTTGCTTATTCGGTTGACAATAGTTCAAGGGAAAAAAACTATTGGAAAAGGTGATTGTTTTTAAGCGAACTCAAATATGAAAAAAAATTCAAATGTAGGCTCCAATGACAAATGGAAAAACAGGCCACTGGTTTGAATTTCGTGTGAATATTTAATTAATCCTTCTTATATAACCCAGAAATCTGGTAATGAACATCAGTAAAAGTATGATAGATAGCTTGTTTACCATCAGTCAGAATAACGATACCGATCCATCAGCCGCATTACAACATGAACACTTATGATTCATGTCTCCCAACCTTGATTGACTCAAGGTAGGCATTTGACATTTTTTTTAATATCACGGCATACCCCAAGCAAAAAAATAAAATGGATGAATACTGAAATATTGTGTGAAATGTGTGTAATCTGGGCCAGTTTCATTAAATACAAAGGCCATCTATCTCATAATGCAAGAGTATTTCATTGCCCCACCTGACACTACATTGGATTTGATTGGTTTAGCCTTTATGAGTCTCGCAGTGGAGAAATTTACATTTCACAGCATCAAAGTAATGAAAGTAAAAGTAAAGGAAAGGAAGAAGTAGAAAAACAAAATACTATAAGACCACTCTCGAGGCGCCATCTTGAAGTGAAAATAAATAAATAACAAATAATGTGACACAACACAAAAGACACAGACAGTCATTCAATCTTAAGCAGTTTTCTACACCCTCTTGGATGAAGCAGTTATAGATGAAAGTGGAGAGGATCAAAGTGTCCGTTTCACCAGTGGATCAGGAACGTCATGGTGAAATGTGCACGTCTGCTACAAGCTAAACGTTGAAAGCAAACACAAAGCTGTAGCATCCATTGATGAAAAGCGACTCACATCTCCTCTACCACGTAAATCCGCTTCAATTCCAAGCTGCGACAGTTCCACATACACATCGGCGCTCTGCGCTGACGCTGACATCGACATCATAGATTGATGATCAAGCACCTCTGATTTTTCAAGAAACTCGAGTGTGCCATGACATGCTTTTTCGGAATGCAACAAAATGTGTGACTCGGAATTAGGAAGACATCAGAATAGATTTTAGGAATTCTGGCTGATATTCACATGTAGGATGACAAACAGAAAATGATAAAAAAAATACTGTTATTTTTTCCCATTGATTTGTTTTTCAACTGCCACTGAAAAGGGAAAGAACGAATGAGATATCAAATGACATGTTTCTTCTTCAGACTGAAATTATGCCTTTATAGAGGTTTAAAATGTGCTGTTTTTATTCCAGTTTTATTGTTGAGTTCTCGCCGTGAATTTCCTGCACATACACTGATTTTTTTTATGGTTTTGCAATGTGTTCATAGAGAGAGACATATTTTCCTTGTTTTTTTTTTACCAATGAATGTGCTGTTGCATGGCTTCCACTTAATATTCAAATACCTTTTCTTTTAAAGTCGATTCACAATATTACACACCTATTACTACTACTACTACTACTAATAATAATAATAATAATTCTTATTCGATAATTTGCTTTCTCCCGTTAGTCCTGTGATTGTGGAGATCCCGCATTTTGCCGCTCTGAGGGGCACTGAGAGGGAGTTGGTCATCTTGAGGAGTGAAACGGGAGAAAATTGGAGGGAGCACCACTGCGATTTCACTGAAGAGGAGCTTAACCAGATACTGAATGGAATGGATGAAAGTAAGCGATCAAAGCGGTTGAAACACTGTGTTGTTTGTGTCATTTTAATTCAGTTTTTGGAGATTCTTCTTCACTAAAATCCCCCTAAAAAGACATGCTACATTTTAGATCAACATCATATAGTTTGGGGGTTGGTCTTTGCTCAATGTTCCATCTGTTTTTTTGGATTGGATTGGCTGTACCTTTATTCGTCTCACAGTGGAGAAATGTACATTTCACAGCAGCAACTTTATGAAAGGAATAGGAAAGGAAAGAAAGAAGTAGAAAAAAAATACAGGAGCTGCTGGAAAGGCAGCCACTCTCGGGGCGCCATCTTGAAGTAAAAAAAAATCGAGAAAAAATACTAAATAACAAATAATATGACAACACAAAGACACAGAGAGTTTGACAGCTTTTGATTTTAGTCCTACTTTGTTGAATGTAAAATGTCAACGCTATTGGTCATAAAACATAAAAGACTTACCGTTGCTCATGTTGAATATTTCTGGATTTCATAGAACTGGATTCTCCTGAGGAGCTTGAGAAGAAAAGAATCTGCCGTATCATCACACGAGACTTTCCACAGTATTTTGCTGTGGTGTCTAGAATAAAGCAGGACAGCCATCTGATCGGTCCAGAGGGTGGCGTCCTCAGTAGCACTCTTGTTCCACAAGTACAGGCTGTCTTCCCTGAGGGAGCCCTCACCAAAAAGATCCGAGTTGGGCTACAGGTCTGTCGCATACTTGAGCAGCTCATTGGTTAAATGCATACAACATTTTCTGACAAAATTTGATGGTACACTATATGTCTCAGGCTCAACCCATCGAAGTTGACGTGGTGAGAAAAATCCTTGGCAACAAGGCCACATTCAGTCCAATCGTCACACTGGAACCAAGAAGAAGGAAGTTCCACAAACCAATCACCATGACAATCCCGATTCCAAAGAGCTCAAATAATGAAGTCGTCGGATCGGTGTACAGCGGGGAAACACCAACCCTACGTTTGCTTTGTAGTATTACGGGTAAGACTCAAACAACAAAATCTGTAGTAGGTCCGGTGATCAAGTGGTTAGTGCATAGACCTCGCAGTGCAGGGTTCAATCCTGTGTGGAGTTTGCATGTTCTCCCCGTACTTGCGTGTACTCGAGTTTCCTCCCACATTCCAATAACGTGTATGGCAGCCTGATTCAACACTTTAAATCAAGCTCATTTATTTGCCGTGTGTCACATTGTAGTTAGTGGCCGTTATGAATTTAGGGAATCCATTAAAATGTTTAATCCCCTCCACATATTACATATAGAGCGCACAACAAATGAATGAATAAGTAGTTTTTAAATTTTAAGTCAACAATAATGACTGTTATTCTGGTTTACATGAGACAATTTGAAGTTTTGTTTCGGACTTCAGCAAGCTTCATGTAATTTTACAAGTTTGATTTTCTTTGGTGGGCCGAATAAAATCATGTGGGGGGCGCCGACTTCCCAAAGAGAGCTGGGATAAACCCCAGCATGTCTCATGACCCTTGTGAAGAGAAACAGACTACAAAATGATCGGATTGAACAAAACCTGTTTCTGTTTCAGGTGGGACAACACCGGCTCAATGGGAAGACATCACTGGCTCTACGCCTCTTACCTTTGTTAATCAGTGTGTTTCCTTCACAACCAATGTGTCAGCAAGGTAAAGTCCATGCGACTTTTCTCGTGATGAACATTCCACCCTTGTGTAACTGGAATGACGTTGACTCTATGCCATCTATCGTATCTAATTTTAGATTCTGGCTGATCGACTGCCGACAAGTTCAGGATTCTGTTAATTTTGGCTCTCAGTTGTACAGAGAGATTATTTGTGTTCCATACATGGCCAAGTTTGTCATCTTTGCCAAGACCTTGGACCCCATTGAAGCTCGACTACGCTGTTTCTGCATGACTGATGACAAAATGGATAAGACGCTGGAGCAGCAAGAGAACTTCACGGAAGTTGCACGAAGCCGAGATGTTGAGGTGCGGTGTGACTGAATAGGAGGAGTTCAATCTAGTCGAGGGAATCATTTTAAGTGTGATGAAGGAAAAAATGCTCTCCAGACAAAATGAAAATAAGCAAATAGAATGTCATGCATGTGAACTGCACATTTTTGAACTGAAATATTTGAGAAAAATATGCTTTGGAAGTGGCACTTGACCCATTCCTTAAAAATACAAACAGATCGTGATTTTCATGGATCGCTTCAGGGGTTAAACAATTTTGCACAGCAGAGGGAATGTCATTGAGATGTGCTCAGTAAAATTCAGATTTAATGGCACAAAACTAAAACGAAATGCAAATGAACACAATCTATGAACCAGTGAATCATGCAACTTTTTTTGTTTTCTCACAAAGAATCACACTTTTTTCCACTTGCAGAGGAGCTACTTTAAGAGTTAATATGTCCCTTCTTTTTTCAGTTTTTTACAGCTTTGGTCAAGTATACTTCCTGTCCTGAAGCTTCTCTACAATATAATATAATCTAATTGATGTCACATTGAAAGAGATTTGCTTATAATGCTTTGTTACATGGTGATAATAGCCTAACACTACAGTTCATGTCATTTATAGCAATGATGGTGAAGGTGAAAAAGTAGCTGATTTTTTTGTGGGGGGGGGGTACTTTTTAAATAATAATTATTATTGTTATGTTAACAAAGGTCCTGGAAGGGAAACCCATATTTGCTGACTGTTTTGGAAACCTGGTGCCGCTAACCAAGAGTGGGCAGCATCATGTCTTCAGCTTCTTTGCCTTCAAAGAGAACCGACTAGCCCTTTTCATTAAAGTATGTCAGAACATCGAAGTTTAAGATGTCTACCAGTTCATTCGGCGAGTGATTTGTGTTTTTAAATCAATACGCAGATTAGGGACACAGCACAGGAGCCATGTGGTCGGCTTTCCTTCACGAAAGAACCACGCACATACCGCAGTCTGAACCATAATGCAATCTGCAACCTTAACATAACCCTCCCAACATATTCCAAGGTCAGTGTAAAATCACATTTAAATCATAGTCTATTTGAAACATGTCATTGTGAAACATTTTTGTTTCCTTGTTTCTCATAGGAGTCTGATTCGGAGCAAGATATGGATGATGAGGTAACCAAAACCTTCATTATGCACGCTCACAACAATAAATAAAACGTTTGTTGATAATTATGCTTTATTCATGTTCTCATGCAGAGTGAGAAGAGTGACAAGAAATGTAAGTGAACATTTTACAGTTTTAAGAAATGTGTGAATATTTCCGGTGGTCAGCATCTTTGTTGTTAGCATTTGAATCTTATTGTAATCTGTTACATAATCTGAAATTACTCTATTCTACATTCTATTGAATATGAATTGTCACTCTCTAATGAAAAGCACGTGCAGTGGTACCTTGAAATACAAGTGACGTGGCTAATCATTATGAGATAAAATCTGTTATCAAGATGATTTTATTTTCTTTTTAACCTCAATTTGTGAGCGCAAATTTGAGATTCCTGTTTCGTGGCAATGAAGTCAGAAAAGTTACAGCATACAGCATTTTACAGAGACCTACAGTAGAATTTAAAGCCTAATCTTTTCCGTTTGACAAGACATTTTTATACTGTCTCAGGTTGGCCGAGGCGGGCACACCAGAAAAAAAACAGTATAATTAATTGAATTCATCCTTAAATTCTACATAATTCTGTTATTGTTCTATGTCTTTATAATGTACAATATTACATGGTGCCTTTTCTCCTCATTAAAAATACTAAATTATTTTTGTGAGGTATGGCTGAAATGAATACATTGTATTTCTATACATTTCAAAAAGGAAATAGGATTTGATATGAGTGTTTTGCTTCATGAGCCTGGTCACGGAACAAATTGAACTTATACCTCATGACACCACTGTACTGCGTTTTCATCTGCAACATCAAACAAGGAAATGATGTTTGTGACATTTATGGATTCATGCACAATTTTGACACTATGTGCTTTTCATTTGATAATTATATGTTACATAACATATTTTGTAATAAGGTGATGACGATGACATTAGTGAACAGACGATATAGTTATCATAAAGGTTGTGACATGCAGTGTTAGCACCGCAAAACATGTATATGGCAAATTATGCACTGTTTGATGTGCTACTTAAAATTTGAATCCCCCTTGCTGTGTTACTTTGCTGTCCTAACATGCCTTTATTGATGGCTATACTCTGGCTGTGCATTTCCCTTCCACTAATTCCTCCATCGTGGCTCTTTCTTTGCTTCCCTTGCTCTCTTTCTATTTCTTTTTGAAGTCTTTGAATTTTACTTATTTAAATCTAATTTGAACACATTTTGATTCCATGCTATTTGAGTCAAGGTCAAATAATTTGACCTTGACCTCATTCATCGAGGATAACAGTCTTCAATACTAATGCTGTGTTTATTTAGGAAACAGGAGCAAATGTATTGTGCTCTGTACAGAATAAGGGAAACATGTTTTTTTCAGCATTATTTTTAACATTAGTGTGTTTTGAATTTAATTTTACCTCATGTTCCCACTTTGTCTTCTGCAATTCTGTTTTATTTACTGGTTATTCTGGTCGCATTTTATTTATTTGACTACACTGTAAATTACATTTATCGTCACATTTTATCAGAAGGGTGAAGTGAAACTCGTTGATTTTAGTCACCTCACACACCAGTTTCGTTATTTTTCAAATATGTATCTCAATTTTTTTATGACAAACTACTGCTCACATTGTTATCACAAATACCAAATTTTCTTTTGAGGTCAGGATTCATTACACAGTTACCAAAAGCTTTCATTCAAATAGGCTTTAGTTCTTGATTTGTTTCCAGACATGACTCTCCATGTCATTGGCAATCTTGAGAGATTTTTGTTTGTCCGTTCCCCATCCTGTCCTTCTGTTCCATATGTTCGTTTCTTTGTTGTTTATTTTTGTTTGGTTTGACAATTTTATTTTCATTATGTCCTCTCACGAATTGGGAGACTGCCATTACAGTGGCACAGATAACATTATTATCAATTGTTAGTAAAGGCATTTAAACTCCTTATAAAATATTTTTCTGGGCTTTGATTTGGCTATTCCTGCTCTACTCGGCTAAAACTTCTACGGATCTTTTTTTTTTTTTTGTTTTGATTTTTTTGTGCTTTTTTTCCTGATCTTTTGGTGTCTGAAGACTTCCTGATTCTCTGTCCGAGCTGTCCTTTCTTGATCTCGTACTCAGTCTGGATTTTAACACCATTGTCTTGATCAAAATTTTCTGATGTCTCTTCTCCCCACTTCATTTGTTCCCTATGTCATTCCCCCTTTTTGGTTGATGAACGTTTTTTACTGAAGATGATGAATCTGAATCAACATTTTCACTGAAAACAAGTCATCCCCTGGACCCTGCAACCCTTGCAAGCCCGGATCTTCTGTCTGATATGTCAGACATCAAAATTCCTGTTGTGAATTCTGAGCAATCAGATCCCTTGAAACTTTTGGAGACAAATGTTTCTGGATGGAATGAAAATATGGAAACTCTTGCCATCTATGAACTACGAGAGAGGCATGGAAAGGTTAGAGGCATTCAGAGTAACTGGATTAGTAACACTAAACAGGAAGTGCAAGACGACAGTGCAAGGCAAGCAAAGAGAGTCTCGGTTTCAGAGTCAGTTGAAGCAAGGAATGTTGAAACAAAGAGCACTTTAAGCAGACTTGCCACAGAGGACACAGATCTGACATGTCTGGGCTCATACTCTGGCGTAGACGAAAACCTGAAACAGCAAGCTGCATTGATGGATGGTTCTCAGGAGGAAGTTGTCCAAGAAACGGTTGAACATTTTACTGTGAAGTCGAATGGTAAACGAAGGCCTCCTGACATCAAGAAACCTATTCGGAGAAAAATACGAGACAGAGAACGTTCTGCATATAGTAGCTCTGAAGGAGAGTTGGAAAGGATGAGCTCTGAGGAGTCATTAGATGGTGATGCTATTCTGAATGAGAGTGGTCTTATTGTTGCCCCAGTGATAGATTCACCAGCTTCTCCTTGTGTGGTTGAAACACCTATAGGATCAATAAAGGACCGAGTTAAAGCCTTACAAAACCAAGTTGAGGAGGAGGAAGTCCTTAAACATGCTCAGTTACAGATTGTAAGATCGCCGCTTGCAAAAAGAGTAATGGAAAATGAAATGCCACAGCTCCCCAGTGTTCCAAAATCCCCCAGATCTCAGACAGAAAGATTAGAAGAGACTATGTCAGTTAAGGAGTTGATGAAAGCATTCCAGACTGGTCAGGACCCTTCAAAAAATAAATCAGGGCTTTTTGAGCACAAAGCATTGGCGTCTTGTGATTCCACAAGGACAATCGAAATAGCAGATATTGAAAATAAAAAGGAGACTGACCAATGTCCAAAACTGCCACCCAAATCTGGAAGCCAAAACCTAAACATTCAACATCATGAGGATGACTTCCAAAGAAGTGACAAAGCTCACTCTGTAAATCCACCAATAGGCATACTTAAAGACAACTCAAAGGAATCACTCTTTTCTGATGCAAATGTTGGAAAGACAGTCACATTTTGTGATGAGAGAAGTATGCACACAAGCAGAAAGTCAACTGGGCCTTCTGTGAAGCAAAGTATTTCTGTTAAAGAGCTAACAAAAGCATTCCAGTTTGGCAAAGAGCCTTCAAAATGCCAAGATGAGCTTTTTACTTATGACTCCGATTCCCCTCCAAATATTTCGGCACAAAAAGCAGTCACCGCCAAAGATGTCACCAGCCCACAGGAAGAAAAATCTAACATTCCAACTACAGTTTACACGTCCTCTGATGATTTAGAGTTAATGCCAGATGATGTTTGTTTTGGAAACAAGGTAGACAATGCTGATGTAATTCAGCATGACAAGGGGAGGCCTAGTCCTCAGAGAGAACTACTAACGCCGAAGGAATGGCGAATGATTCAAGTGGAAGAGCAATCTCTCAGCACCGGCATGACTTCATCTGAAGAATTGCAGATAAGCCCAGACCGCAGGCCTTCCGAGGACTTCAGTGCTGACATAAAGGCTGAACTGGAAGAAAGTCCTGAGTACCAACTTTTCAAGCAAACATCCACAGCCTTAGATGTGAGCGTTCAGATTGAAGGATCTGATGTTGAGACTCTGGTTGATAGACTGCCCATGTGCAGTTCTTTCGGGGAAACTATTTCTCCTATTGATGATCAAATGATTGATGGATTTAAATTTAGCCATCTGATCAACAATGATACTGAAGAGGAAGACATCACAATTAAGGAACCAACACTGGAAGAGGTCCACACTAGTAGGAACACAGATGAGCAGTGGTTCACGTCAGCAAAAGTCATGTCAGCAATGACTTCCTTCATGGAGACAGACTTGGATCAGTGTCTACAAACCAATTCTGAGTCTTTAACAAGCTATGATAGAAACAACACATTTTTTTCACAATGTGATAATGAATCCGAAAGAAAAACAATTTTGGAACCGCAAATTGTTGAAGTACACATTGGCAGGAAAACGGATTACGAGCCATCTGAAACAGTGCGAGATATGTCAGGGTTAGTGTCATTAATGGCAACAGACATGCATCAGTGTCTCAAAATTACACCTGTAACTAATCAACACTTGCAAGAGACAATCACTGAGGAAAAGTTTGTAGAAGTTATCCTTACGAAGGTAGAAGCGAAAGATGTACACCCACTTGCTTCTAACGTGGTTGGATTTGGCACAGAACAGAAACACTTTGAGGAAACTAATATAAGAGAAAGCAAAAATAACACACCTCATTCCAGTTTTGGTGATGACGACAATGAACATTCAATGACTCCGCAGATGAACAATTTTAATGAAGAAATCATAATTGATGAACCGCGACTTGAAGAAGTTTGTACTGGCAAGAAAGCCAAAAACCAGGACCCAATAACAGTACAAGAGATATCAGGGTTGGTGTCCTTCATGAAAAATGACTTGGATCATTGTCTCGAAACGAGGCCTGTGCCAGATCAATCACCACAAGATAATATAATTGAAGACAGTTTTGTACAAGTAATCTTAAGAAAAGACAACGAAAAAAATATTCACTCATTTGCCCCAGATCAGGTTGGGATTAGCACAGAAGAGAAACATTTCGAAAAAACTGTCAAAACAGAAAATAGGGACATCACACCTGATGAGCCATTAGTGGGAGAGGTTTCCATTGACATGAAAACAGATTGCCAGGAAGCCACAACAGTAAAGGATATGTCAGGGTTGGTCTCCATAATGAAAATGAACATGGATCAGTGTCTCAAATCTTGTCCTCTGATAGATCAACCACAACAAAATGAGATCATTGAGGAAAACTTTGAACAAATTATCTTTATAAAAGAAAAAGAGAAAGCCCAATCCCCACTATCTTTCAATGCGACTGGATTTGGCACAAAACAACACTTTGAAGAAACTCATGTAAGAGAAGACAGAAATAAAACACCTTGTTCCAGTTTGGGAGATGACTCAGATGAATTTACAGTGGCCGCTCCGATGATGAATGTAAATGAAGAAACCACAATTAATGAACCACGAAATGAAGATGTTAAATTTGCAGAGAAAACAAATAACTGGGTACCCACAGCAGTGACCGATATGTCAGGTTTAGTGTCCTTAAAGAACGATGACTTGGATCAAAGTCAGGAATCAGACCAAGACGATATATTTGAGGAAAATGTTGAAACATGTATCGCAACAAAGGGAAATGAGAAAGACATTCACAGTTTAGTCTCAGATAAGCTTCAGTTTGCCGAAGAATTGAAACATTTTGAAGAAAATGTTAAAAGAAATGATGAAATTAAGACACCTTGTTCCAGTTTGGGGGACAGCGAAGGACTTGCAATGGCTCCTGAGATGAGCGATTACAATGAAGAAATCAGAATTGACGAAGAACTGCTACAAGAAGTCCACATCGGCAAGAAAATCGATAACCAGGCTCCCACAGCAGTGAAAGATATACCAGGATTGGTGTGTCTAACGACAACTGACATGGATCGGTGTTTCGATACAAAATTTGATGACCAACCACCACAACAGGTTTTTGAGGAACAGTCCGAGCGACACATCTTAGCAAAAGAACAAGAGACAGATATGTATTCATTTGGTTCTGTTAAAAGCAATCATAGACCCACAGCAGCCAATCATGCAAATGTGGAACATAAATCATTTGAAACAAATCCAGCCAAAGACACAGAGAAACAATATAGAATATCCAGTGCCCCCCAACACGTTAAAGAACTTTCTGGGAAGTTGCAAGTCAATGTTTGTGACTTGAATAAAATCTTTGAGGCCAGGTCTGAGACTTGCTGGCCAGAGGAAGAAACTCATTTTCAGAAACAGGAGCATATTAGTGATGATGCAAAAGTGGTTCACACAACACAAGAACTAGATGAAAGTCAGGCCTTGACTAAAGAGCTCCCAGTCACGCAAGATAGGAATGGGCAAAATATTTCAGATCAAGCATCTACTGATACAAATGAGATTCCGGGCATGATATTACTGCTAAAGAGTGACTTAGATCAATGCTTGTTGGATAGTCCAGTAACATGTCAGACTCCAGAAGAAGACATTATTCAGGAGAAATTTGAAGAGGTTATTTTGACTAAATTTAATAAATCTCCTAATGGAGAGAATCCTGAAAATACCGATAAGCAAGATGGAGTGAAAAGCTCAGGAATGAACACAGCACTCCAGGAAATTTACACTGATGAAAGGAAATTTAAACAAGAGGATATGACTGGAGGCGATATGTCAGGCATGTTGTCATTCCTTGGGGATGACTTAGACCATGAATTAACGAAAGAACCAGCACAAATGCAACACCCACCTGACGAAGAGGTTGTCCATGAGGCCTGCAAACAAGTGATACTATCAAAAGAGACTGACAAAAAAACAAGCACACTTTCTACTGAAGATGGTACAATGCTCCCGGATGAGGCCATATCAAAGCAAATGACGTTCTCATATGAAGTGATGGAAGAAAGTTGGAACGGTTTCTCGGTTGAAGGGGATGTGGCTAAAATTTCAACTGCTGTAGAGTCACATTTTCATAGTGTAAGTACTGAGAAATTTTCAAAACCATATGAAACAATGGGTGCATTCATGAATGAATCTAAAGAAGATACACATGTTGCTGCTACTAACCAAATTATACCACAAAGGCCAGTTAATTTAAAGAGCCTTGACACTAATGGTTTTGATGAACAAGTTAAAGAGCTCTCCCCACAAGACTCTCTGGAGGCAAGTCCAGTTGTGGAAGATATGTCTTTGAAGAAATCCCCTGATTCCATTGAACCAAGCCCTACAAGAGAATCTCTTTGTCCAGATTCTCTTGAAGGAAGCCCCACTCAATCAGATGACACCGGATTCCGAACATTGCCAGACAAGGCAGCTGTGTATGAGGAATATTCATCACAGCTGAAAGCCTGTATAACTTTTGATGCAAATACATGTGAAGATGATAATGAAGCAGAAGGTGACAACTATCCCTCTTTCCATGAAGATGAACAGGAGGATTATTCCACAATCAATCAATTTACTCCAGAGGAGAAGATGTTTAAAATGGCCGCAAAGATCAAAACTTTTGATGAAATGGAACAGGAAGCTAAAACTAAGAGTGATCCATCCCCATATGCATCATCACATATAAGTGATCATGTGGACATTGAGCTAGATAAACAAGTGGCGTTAGCCACAGATGCTCATGGGGAATATTTTGATGAAAACGTTGCAGAAACAGATATTGGTTCAAGTTACAGGATACATGAAGAGAGGGAAGAAAGTGAGTCACAAGTACACCCAGTATTTCCAGGAAATGAAGATTCCCCACAACTCTTGGAAAAAAGCCCATCTGAAATACAGGACTGTGGCATTAGTTTAAACAGAGGCTCTGCTGATTCACATTTTCATAACTTTGTCATAGATGACCTCCATCCAGATGACAAAACCGACAACCAACTTCAAGAAGTTTCTGAACCTTCAACAGAAGTGAATATTCAAGAAACCCAATGTTGTACACCCGGGCTTGATAATTCTGTAACCAACAATAGGCAAGCTGATGAACATAAGACCTATGATAATTATAATCAAGCAGAGGAGAGGAAAACTTTAAATAAATCACCTGCTCAATCACCAAGCAATGAGGAAACCCCTGATCAATTTCAATTTGAAGAGGGAAAGTTATTTGAAATGACGAGAGGGGGCGCAATTGATCTCTCAAGAAGTTTTGATGAAAATGTTGATGGATATTCTTTTCAAATCGAGGGAGATCCGATGGATGAAGTTGTTTCAGAGGGGAGTGGGGAAGATAAAAACACCTTGTCCAATTTTGACAATGCCGATTCAGTTGGAGAGGAAGTCTTGCAGAACCCAACAACACACATTACTCCTACTCCTAAACCCAGAACTTTCTTGACACCATCATGTGACACATCAAAGCACCTTTCTGAAGCTGATCTTGGATGCTCAATGGAAGTTCAGATGGGTTCCCCGACAGGATTGGAGAAACAAACCATTATTGAAAGTGCTGACAAAGGTCTGATTGGTTTTGGTATGCACTACTGTGACTCTACAATTGCCGATCTTCAGTCAAGTACAACGATGGAGACATTGGCATACCCAAGGAAAACCTCTGATTTATTATACTCTTCTGCTGATGAGGATGAAGAAGACAATCAGTGCTCGGTCATTGAAATGACTTTTGCAGGTGAACAAGGGATTGATAATTTGGTCAGTTTAACTAAGGAGGATAGTCAATTCAAACTGGAAAAACTTGAGCCCAGCTTGGTCAGCAAAACAGAAGATCCAACCATGATTCGCAGAACAAGATCTGAGACGGGTGGCGATCCAAGTGAACCCTCTGGAAAAAGCACCAGACATTGTTCTGACAGTACAAACCCCACACATGAATCTCGCTTTTACTCAGCAAGACCTCTTCCTACAAAGAGACAAATGAAAGGAATCCAAATACGTAAAACTGAAGAATCATCTCTTTCTTTGGATACTGATGACATCAGCAGCTCAAGTCACAAGAGTCCAGATTCGGTCATCTTTATGTATGACATCCCAAACTCAAGCAGTTTTGATTTAGATCCTTTGACGGGTGCCCAACACTCTTCTGGCACAGTGGATGTGTTTGAATCCAGGCCTACCTGGGATGACACGGTGGAAAATCAGATGCAGAGAATCACCGATGAACAAACTCCAGGGTGCATGTCAGGTATGGGAAGGTCTACTTAGGCTTTTTCTTTCCTAGTCCTTCTCCCTGGCAGCAAGATTTTTTTTCTCATTTGTAAGAGCATTCGGCCATCATGTGTGTGCATGTTATGTGGTTACCCGTCCCTCTCATCTGTGTTTGTGTTCGATCTCAAGATTGAATGGTCATGTTGGTTTTAGTTTCATAAACTTGTTTTGATGCAGATCATTGGTATCTCTGATACTAATTTAGCTTGGCTAACATTAATAAGCTTCATCTGCTGATCTTAACAATCTAATCATATTTTGCAAACTCTCCAGAGCGATGAATCCAACCTTTATCTTTTCATCTGTGTCAACACTACATTTCCATATTTAATTTTAGGTTTGTTACAATCCATAAAGCCATAGTCGTTAGGAAAATAGTATCCGTATTTACAGTATATGATGTGGACGGGTACTGTTAAAAATATTACATTTTAATATGGTGGTATTTTAGTGGATTGGCAGGATGATGCTGACAGGAAAGAGGAGACATTAGCTATCATTGCAGATCTCCTTGGCTTCAGCTGGACTGGTAAGCTCAAGTACATTCTCGCTCTCTCTTTCTCTCTCGACAACACTCATATGTGTGTTGTTATTTTGTCACCAACCGCACACTCAATATTACTTTCATATTCTGTTTTCTATGACCCCAGAGCTGGCAAGGGAACTGGAATTTAATGAGGATGAAATTCAATTAGTTAGAACACAGAATCCCAATTCACTTCAAGAACAGAGTCACGCCTTGCTTCAACATTGGGTTGAACGTGAAGGCAAACATGCCACAGGTAAATGTTATTCAGTTTTATTCAAAAAGACAAACTAGGAGTATTTGTATACTCTCAATGTTGGAAATTATTGCAATGTAATTATGTGTTTTAGCATTTGACCATAACTTTTGTCCTGGCAACTCGTTTATTCCATTTCAATTTGGCATGCTTGTGACACGTCTTTGTGATGTGTCAAATTTGTAAGACCTTTACAGAGATTTTATTGTTTTAATTAATGTTTTTACTTAAAATACTGTCAATATGCATTATATATATACTGGATTAGTTTTTGAAAATTGTGATACAACTCCACAGAAGACTGCCTGATTAAGAGACTGACCAAGATCAACCGGATGGATATTGTTCATCTAATTGAAACACAGATGAACAAGTCACCCCAAGAACAAACCTCAAGAACATATGCAGAGATTGAGAAGACACTTGACCATAGTGAAGGTACGTTTCTGACATATTTTTCAGTCAGTGTTTTCAGTCAGTACACAATCGACTGATGTTAATTATAATTTGTCCATGAATTTTCCTTAAATAATTGTCCTTCAGCCTCCTTTCATTGCTTTTCCCCTGTTGAGCTGCTTCCAGATGTGTGTTTTCATATTTAAGAATTTCACTAATCACATTTTAGTCATTATTTGTTACTTGGGTCAGAAATCTACCTGGACGCCTTCACAATCAGTTCTGCAGGCCCGGCAGCATAAAATAAAAGTAGATAAAACTATTGGTTTAAGCAATCAGATTTCGAGTTGGTGACGCAAATGTCTGCTAGCGTCCTCATACAACTCACAAGTTATTTCCTGGCAAACGGTACCCTCTAGTGGACTTGTAGGAAATCACACCACACATTTTATACGAGCCTCAGTAACAGCTATAGATGCAACAAAAATTGTCAAGTATGACTACTGGTGTATCTCAAAAAGATAAATGAGTCCATTGATTCGCTGAGACGAAGGATACTCAGCAGGGAGGATTCGGGCACGTGAGTCTTTGGGAGCCAAGTGGAAGACGGCATTTTGTAAAATATGGGAAATATAGAAATGGATAAAGGCGTTCAGAACGTTAATTATTGTGCATTTCTGTGTTTAATATATAATGTGTTTTTTTCAGTATCAGTGGCTATGTCTTCCGTACAAGAAGATGTAGACAGCCCCAGGATTGTGAGAAGGCTCGAATCAGATCGCAAACCTCCCCCAGCTGTTTCTGAAGAAGACCTCTCTGTAGCTTCTCTACTTGACATTCCTTCATGGGCAGAGCCTGCCGGACATATCCACTCGGACAGTATGCATGGTGACCTTTTGGAGGAAAACAAGATCTCCCAGTAATTTAATTTATTGGATTTCTGTATATTCCATTCACTGTATATTGGCGCTGATTTTGGAAAAATAATAGTCAGGATTATTTTGGACGGCCCGGTAGTCGACTGGTTAGCATGCCAACTTCACAGTGCAGAGGTCGTGAGTTCAAGACCCGGTCCAGCCTCCCTGTGTGGAGTTTGCATGTTTTCCCCGGCCCGCGTGGGTTGTCTCTGGGTCCTTCGGTTTCCTCCCATATTACAAAAAACATGCATGTCAGGCTGATTGAACACTCTAAATTATCCCTAGGTGTCAGTGTGAGAGTGACTGGTTGTTTATCTCTGTGTGCCCTGTGATTGGCTGGCAACCAATTCAGGGTGTCCCCTGCCTAGTGCCCGGAGACGGCTGGGTTAGGCTCCAGCACCCCCTGCCACCCTAATGATGAATAAGCGGTACGGAAAATGGATGGATGGATATAATTGCGGATTTTATAATGATCTGTCGTGGTCAAGAATGAGCTGAGCCAAAAGGCGAAGCTCTCAATTTACCAGTCGATCTGTGGCCCAACCCTCATCTATGGTCACGAGCTATGGGTAGTGACCGAAAGAACGTGATCCCGGATACAAGCGGCCAAAAGGAGCTTTCTCCGTCGGGTGTCCAGGCTTTCCCTTAGAGATAAGGTGAGAAGCTTGGTCATCCGGGAGGGGCTCAAACTCGAGTCGCTACTCCTCTACATAGAGAGGAGCCAGTTGAGATGACTCGGTTATCTGATTATTATGCCTCCTGGACACCTCCCTGGTGAGGTGTTCCGGGCATGCTCCACTGACAGAAGCCCCCGGGGATGACCCATGACACGCTGGAGAGGCGATGTCACCCAGCTGGCCTGGGAACGCCTCGGATCTGCCAGGAAGAGCTGGAAGAAGTGGCTGGGGAGAGGGAAGTCCGGGCTTCCCTACTGAAGCAGCAGAAGAAGGATTGATGGATGGAGATTCATATAATTATAATTAAAAGTATTATTCTCTTTAAAACAGTATTCATTTAACTAAGACTCAACTATTCAAAACAGTCATCACAGCCCAATATCCATCCATCCCTGTATTCATTCATTTATTAATTTATTTTTAAATAACATTCAATGAGAATGAAAAGGAACTACCAGGTAGCCTGACCAGTTAATTCATTTTGGAACACATCTTCAAAAATCGAGACTCACTGAATGGGCTGCTACGGCGTTTGGGTTCACTACTTTTGTACTTTGTGCAAATGCCATTGATGTGAATATGTTTTTGCCCGTTTTCCAGTTTAGTGATTTTACATATCATATTTTGAAGGATTAATTTGTCACTGTGTCTGCTTTGTCCTTTACAGTGAACTCAACCCTGACCTGTGGACTTCAGATAATGTAATTGCACATGAACGTAGACAATATGTCAACTTGGAAGAGCAAGTAAGTACGCTCCCCATCAAAATAGAAGCTGCAATGAAGAGCAAAGCAACTCGAGTTTATGATGTCAAGTACAAAGGGAAAGACCCTCAAATTCCCAATATTGAAGTTCATGGCTCAAAGTCTTTTCTTGGTAGTGGTCATAGGCAGGTCAAAGAAATATGCTGCCAAAACATCTCTGGGACATTTGCAGCTAAAGAGGATAAGGGGTCACCTGAAACTTTGAAGTTGCCATCATCTGGATCTATGAGTGACATTAGCCTGATCTTATCTGAGTCAGACCAAGCTGAAACTGATTTTGAAGAGATTAATGAATACTATATTTCCCATACTGGATCTCTAAATTATTCCAAAGAAAAGTTGAGAGGAATCTCTGGTCCTACAGTGTTTGCATCACCAAAGAGTCACCAAGCAACTAGCGCGATAACTGAAGAAACCACAGATATAGATAGAAAAAGTCAAGTCCTACAGTCTGCTGATGAATACACAGCCCAATTCTTCAAAAACCATCCGAAGAGCCCTCATGATCCTAATGTGAATGAGCGCTATGATCCATTTACACCACACAATGAAAACACAAAAACCAAAGTTTATTGTATTGGCTTTCAGGAAGACATGTTCTTCATTGATGATAATGATGATGAAGATGATGATGATGTCCAGACCGTGGGATCCACTCTTGCCACTGCCAAATACCAACACATGGATAAAAACACTCATATGGCATGTGACTCAACTAAGAGCTCTGGTAATTGTAGTTCAATCAGTCCAGACAGAGAGAAATACAGAACAAAGACTGTATCTTCCAGCCTTTATCTGCCAATCTATGCCCGACAAACATCTGATAATGACTCATTGTCCTCCACATCCATAGATGATGAGACTTATGTTAAAACAGAATTTTGGACATTAAATGATACCTTGCCTAGACCTTCATCACCTGATTCGGTGATGTCTATCAGTGATTATAGGGCGATGTCTCCTGACTCACCTCTCAGCAAAAGAAGGGGGTTTAGGGCAGACCTTCCCATCGTGGATGTTAGTTGGGCACTCTTTTCAAGCTCAGATAACTGTACTTCACCCGAAATTACTGAAAATAGCATACACCCAAGTCCTTTAGACGTATGTGATAGTAGACTGCATATTGGTGCCAGAGAAAAACCTGCACAGAACATCGACTCTGGAGTTACAAAAGATGTCCCACTTTTATCTGACAGTGTACTTATTCAACGAGAAATTCCAAATTTTACTTCAAAAACGTTTGAGCGTTTACATGAACTAAATTTGCCAGATTTGGGCACAAATACTCATGAGCCTTCAAATATGGATGACCGTCCCTTTTCACCACAATCTCAGACATCCCATTGCAGTTTCTCGTTCCTTGAGCTCTTGCTCTCTGAACCAACGCGCTCCCAACTGATAAGTCAGTCATGTAATTATTTTTTACAGTATTCAGGGGGTACTCCAAACTTAGCCCAAATGCCACAAAATCAGATAAAACCACTCAAGATTTGTGCTTTGGAAACAAAATTACCGTCTAATTATATTTTTCCGCAAGATGATGATTACAAAACGTCACATGCTTATCCATTATTGCATGTGTCAAATTCAACACAAAAAAAATATTTCCAGCATAACACAAATGACCCTTCATCACATGATGAGAGCAACCTAAATATAGAAGAGCACAAATCACTACAATACGGAGTAACAATTAATAAGGGATTGACAGACAATGTAAATGAAAAAGAAATGTCAGTTCAAAGCAGTAATCATATTGTTGCAGAAAGCAAAGAGAGTAAGGAATCATTCCTTGATTATTGGTTTTCAAAGTTGGCACCACAACATTGTGTCTCAAGACCATCAACAAATGACTCTGATCATTGTATAAAACATTTACAAATAAACACAGGAGAAAACAATCAAATTGAAGATTGTATCGTATGTAGTCAGAATAAGGAATCAACAGAAGCAAATACTAATTTACAACACACATTTTATAGACCATCTGTCGAGACAACACACAGTTTATCAGTAATACAAGGAAATACACCAGTCATCTTTAACTTTAAAGAAAGACCAACGTACATATTAGAATTTCCAAAGGATAAAACAATGGACAGATGCGAACTCAAGGTTTCCTATGGAGATGATTTGGCCCCAAAAAACAAGCAAAAAAATATATCATCTTCAAAGGTACGATTATCAATGACAAAGTATTCTCTATATTCAACAGATGAAATAACATTTGGGGTAAGACCAGGTTCTCCAGATTCTGCAGCATCAGTTGAGAAATGCTCTTCATGTCCGGACACGACATTTGTTCAAAACAACAGAGAACATTGTAATTATTACTTGTCGTATTCTGAAGATAGGCCAGTTTCTCCTCTTTCAACATTGTTTGAGCTTGATTATTCAGAACATGGTATCAAGGATCTCTTTGATGACAGCAGGAAGGGGTCGCCAGATTCAGCCTCGTCAGTGCATTTCAGAACAGATGCAGAGGTCCCTCAAATTGCAGCCATACCTCTGTCATGCACACAACGTTTTACATATGCAGATGTTGTTCGTGGCTTTTCACATGTAAGAGCAGACGATGCTATGCCTAAAGTGACAGCTTTTGCGGATGGACCTATATTAAGCCTGTCAGATTCCTTTGATGAATTACCTGACTCCACCACAGCTGAAATGGCCTTGGAGGTGAGACCATGTTCTCCCGAGTCGATAGGGTCTCACTGTGAATTCAGGGCTCTTTCTCCTGACTCGCCTGTTCCTCAGCTTAACAGGGCAGAAATTAAGAATTATGACCAAGGCTTGCAGCAACGGTCGTACACACCGCAATCGAGTGTTTCAGATTGGGAAGGTCATGATTATTGTATCACTAACCTTTTTGATGAAACCAGACCAGTGTCACCACAATCTATTTCATTAGACCAGGACCTAGATCTCTTGTTTCGCAGCAGGGCTTTGTCTCCAGATTCTGTTTCTCCTGATCTAGACTCTGCACTACTGCGGGATTGGTTGTTTGCTTTTAGGGCAACCTCCCCAGATTCTGTAGCATCTGTGGACAAATTTTCCTTATGTCCAGACACGATATTTGTCAAAAACAACAGACAACATTGTAATTACTACTTGAGGTATTCTGAAGATAGACCAGTAACTCCTCTTTCACCATTGTCTGAGCTTGATTATTCAGAATTTGGTATCAATGATCTCGATGACAGCAGGCCAGAGTCGCCAGATTCAGTATCGTCTGAGCATTTCAGAACAGATGCAGAGGTCCCTCAAATTGCAGGCATACCTCTGTCATGCACACGTTTTACATATGCAGATGTTGTTCGTGGCTTTTCACATGAAAGACCAAATGATGCTATGCCTAAAGTTACAGCTTTTGCAGATGGACCTATATTAAACCTTTCAGATTCCTTTGATGAATTATCTGACACCACCGCAGCTGATATGGCCTTGGATGTAAGACCATGTTCTCCGGCGTCGATAGGGTCTCAATGTGAATTCAGGGCTCTTTCTCCTGAGTCGCCAATTCCTCAGTTTAACAGAGCAGAAATTGAGAATTATGACCAAGGCTTGCAGCAACGGTCGTACACACCGCGATCGAGTGTTTCAGATTGGGAAGGTCATGATTATTGTATCACTAACCTTTTTGATGAAACCAGACCAGTGTCACCACAATCTATTTCATCAGACCAGGACCTCGATCTCTTGTTTAGCAGCAGGGCTTTGTCTCCAGATTCTGTTTCTTCTGATCTAGACTCGGCACTACTGCGGGATTGGTTGTTGGATTTTCGGGCATCCTCCCCAGATTCAGTAGCATCTGTGGACAAATGTTCCTTATGTCCAAACACGATATTTGTCAAAAACAACAGACAACATTGTAATTACTACTTGAGGTATTCTGAAGATAGACCAGTAAGCCCTTTGTCACCATTGTCTGAGCTTGATTATTCAGAACTTGATATCAAGGATCTCTTTAATGACAGCAGGGCAAAGTCGCCATATTCAGTATCGTCTGAGCATTTCAGAACAGATGCAGAGGTCCCTCAAATTGCAGGCATACCTCTGTCATGCACACAACGTTTTACATATGCAGATGTTGTTCGTGGCTTTTCACATGAAAGACCAGACGATGCTATGCCTAAAGTTACAGCTTTTGCGGATGGACCTATATTAAACCTTTCAGATTCTTTTGATGAATTACCTGACTCCACCGCAGCTGATATGGCCTTGGATGTAAGACCATGTTCTCCAGCGTCGATAGGATCTCACTGTGAGTTCAGGGCTCTTTCTCCTGAGTCACCAATTCCTCAGTTTAACAGAGCAGAAATTGAGAATTATGACCGAGGCTTGCAGCAACGGTCGTACACACCGCAATCGAGTGTTTCAGATTGGGAAGGTCATGATTATTGTCTCACGAACCTTTTTGATGAAACCAGACCAGTGTCACCACAATCTATTTCATCAGACCTGGACCTCGATCCCTTGTTTAGCAGCAGGGCTTTGTCTCCAGATTCTGTTTCTTCTGATCTAGACTCGGCACTACCGCGGGATTGGTTGTTTGATTTTAGGGCATCTTCCCCAGATTCTGTAGCATCTCTGGAGAAATGTTCCTTATGTCCGAACATGATATTTGTTCAAAACAACAGAGAACATTGTAATTATTACTTAAGGTATTCTGAAGATAGGCCATGTTCACCTCTGTCATCATTGTCTGAGCTTGATTATTCAGAACTTGATATCAAGGATCTCTTTAATGACAGCAGGGCAGAGTCGCCAGATTCAGTATCGTCTGAGCATTTCAGAACAGATGCAGAGGTCCCTCAAATTGCAGGCATACCTCTGTCATGCACACAACGTTTTACATATGCAGATGTTGTTCGTGGCTTTTCACATGAAAGACCAGACGATGCTATGCCTACAGTTACAGCTTTTGCGGATGGACCTATATTAAACCTTTCAGATTCCTTTGATGAATTACCTGACTCCATCGCAGTTGATATGGCCTTGGATGTAAGACCATGTTCTCCAGCGTCGATAGGGTCTCACTCTGAATTCAGGGCTCTTTCTCCTGAGTCGCCAATTCCTCAGTTTAACAGAGCAGAAATTGAGAATTATGACCAAGGCTTGCAGCAACGGTCGTACACACCGCAATCGAGTGTTTCAGATTGGGAAGGTCATGATTATTGTATCACTAACCTTTTTGATGAAACCAGACCAGTGTCACCACAATCTATTTCATCAGACCAGGACCTCGATCTCTTGTTTAGCAGCAGGGCTTTGTCTCCAGATTCTGTTTCTTCTGATCTAGACTCGGCACTACTGCGGGATTGGTTGTTGGATTTTCGGGCATCCTCCCCAGATTCTGTAGCATCTGTGGACAAATGTTCCTTATGTCCAAACACGATATTTGTCAAAAACAACAGACAACATTGTAATTACTACTTGAGGTATTCTGAAGATAGACCAGTAAGCCCTTTGTCACCATTGTCTGAGCTTGATTATTCAGAACTTGATATCAAGGATCTCTTTAATGACAGCAGGGCAGAGTCGCCATATTCAGTATCGTCTGAGCATTTTAGAACAGATGCAGATGTCCCTCAAATTGCAGGCATACCTCTGTCATGCACACAACGTTTTACATATGCAGATGTTGTTCGTGGCTTTTCACATGAAAGACCAGACGATGCTATGCCTAAAGTTACAGCTTTTGCGGATGGACCTATATTAAACCTTTCAGATTCTTTTGATGAATTACCTGACTCCACCGCAGCTGATATGGCCTTGGATGTAAGACCATGTTCTCCAGCGTCGATAGGGTCTCACTGTGAATTCAGGGCTCTTTCTCCTGAGTCGCCAATTCCTCAGTTTAACAGAGCAGAAATTGAGAATTATGACCAAGGCTTGCAGCAACGGTCGTACACACCGCAATCGAGTGTTTCAGATTGGGAAGGTCATGATTATTGTCTCACGAACCTTTTTGATGAAACCAGACCAGTGTCACCACAATCTATTTCATCAGACCTGGACCTCGATCTCTTGTTTAGCAGCAGGGCTTTGTCTCCAGATTATGTTTCTTCTGATCTAGACTCGGCACTACTGCGGGATTGGTTGTTTGATTTTAGGGCATCTTCCCCAGATTCTGTAGCATCTCTGGAGAAATGTTCCTTATGTCCGAACATGATATTTGTTCAAAACAACAGAGAACATTGTAATTATTACTTAAGGTATTCTGAAGATAGGCCATGTTCACCTCTGTCATCATTGTCTGAGCTTGATTATTCAGAACTTGATATCAAGGATCTTTTTAATGACAGCAGGGCAGAGTCGCCAGATTCAGTATCGTCTGAGCATTTCAGAACAGATGCAGAGGTCCCTCAAATTGCAGGCATACCTCTGTCATGCACACAACGTTTTACATATGCAGATGTTGTTCGTGGCTTTTCACATGAAAGACCAGACGATGCTATGCCTAAAGTTACAGCTTTTGCGGATGGAGCTATATTAAACCTTTCAGATTCCTTTGATGAATTACCTGACTCCATCGCAGTTGATATGGCCTTGGATGTAAGACCATGTTCTCCAGCGTCGATAGGGTCTCAATGTGAATTCAGGGATCTTTCTCCTGACTCACCTGTTCCTCAGTTTAACAGAGCAGAAATTAAGAATTATGACCATGGCTTGCAGCAACGGTCGTACACACCGCAATCGAGTGTTTCAGATTGGGAAGGTCATGATTTTTGTCTCACTAACCTTTTTAATGAGACCCGACCAGTGTCACCACAATCGATTTCATCAGACCTGGACCTAGATATCTTGTTTTGCAGCAGAGCTTTGTCTCCAGATTCTGTTTCTTCAGATCTAGACTCGGCACTACTGCTGGATTGGTTGTTGGATTTTCGGGCATCCTCCCCAGATTCTGTAGCATCTGTAGACAAATTTTCCTTATGTCCAGACACGATATTTGTCAAAAACAACAGACAACATTGTAAATACTACTTGAGGTATTCTGAAGATAGACCAGTAAGCCCTTTGTCACCATTGTCTGATCTTGATTATTCAGAACTTGATATCAAGGATCTCTTTAATGACAGCAGGGCAGAGTCGCCATCTTCAGTATCATCTGAGCATTTCAGAACAGATGCAGAGGTCCCTCAAATTGCAGGCATACCTCTGTCATGCACACAACGTTTTACATATGCAGATGTTGTTCGTGGCTTTTCACATGAAAGACCAGACGATGCTATGCCTAAAGTTACAGCTTTTGCGGATGGACCTATATTAAACCTTTCAGATTCTTTTGATGAATTACCTGACTCCACCGCAGCTGATATGGCCTTGGATGTAAGACCATGTTCTCCAGCGTCAATAGGATCTCACTGTGAATTCAGGGCTCTTTCTCCTGAGTCGCCAATTCCTCAGTTTAACAGAGCAGAAATTGAGAATTATGACCAAGGCTTGCAGCAACGGTCGTACACACCGCAATCGAGTGTTTCAGATTGGGAAGGTTATGATTATTGTCTCACGAACCTTTTTGATGAAACCAGACCAGTGTCACCACAATCTATTTCATCAGACCTGGACCTAGACCTCTTGTTTAGCAGCAGGGCTTTGTCTCCAGATTCTGTTTCTTCTGATCTAGACTCGGCTCTACTGCGGGATTGGTTGTTTGATTTTAGGGCATCCTCCCCAGATTCTGTAGCATCTGCGGACAAATTTCCCTTATGTCCAGACACGATATTTGTCAAAAACAACAGACAACATTGTAATTACTACTTGAGGTATTCTGAAGATAGACCAGTAAACCCTCTGTCACCATTGTCTGAGCTTGATTATTCAGAACTTGGTATGGAGGATCTCTTTAATGAGAGCAGGGCAGAGTCGCCAGATTCAGTATCGTCTGAGCATTTCAGAACAGATGCAGAGGTCCCTCAAATTGCAGGCATACCTCTGTCATGCACACAACGTTTTACATATGCAGATGTTGTTCGTGGCTTTTCACATGAAAGACCAGACGATGCTATGCCTAAAGTTACAGCTTTTGCGGATGGACCTATATTAAACCTTTCAGATTCCTTTGATGAATTACCTGACTCCACCGCAGCGGATGTGGCCTTGGATGTGAGACCATGTTCTCCAGCGTCGATAGGGTCTCACTGTGAATTCAGGGCTCTTTCTCCTGAGTCGCCAATTCCTCAGTTTAACAGAGCAGAAATGGAGAATTATGACCAAGGCTTGCAGCAACGGTCGTACACACCGCAATCGAGTGTTTCAGATTGGGAAGGTCATGATTATTGTATCACTAACCTTTTTGATGAAACCAGACCAGTGTCACCACAATCTATTTCATCAGACCAGGACCTAGATCTCTTGTTTCGCAGCAGGGCTTTGTCTCCAGATTCTGTTTCTTCTGATCTAGACTTGGCACTACTACGGGATTGGTCGTTTGCTTTTAGGGCAACCTCCCCAGATTCTGTAGCATCTGTGGACAAATTTCCCTCATATCCAGACACGATATTTGTCAAAAACAACAGACAACATTGTAATTACTACTTGAGGTATTCTGAAGATAGACCAGTAGCTCCTCTGTCACCATTGTCTGAGCTTGATTATTTAGAACTTGGTATCAATGATCTCGATGATAGCAGGCCAGAGTCGCCAGATTCAGTATCGTCTGAGCATTTCAGAAAAGATGCAGAGGTCCCTCAAATTGCAGGCATACGTCTGTCATGCACGCAACCTTTTACATATGCAGATGTTGTTTGTGGCTTTTCACATGAAAGACCAGATGATGCTATGCCTAAAGTGACAGCTTTCACTGATGGACCTATATTAAACCTGTCAGATTCCTTTGATGAATTGCCTGACTCCACCACAGCTGAATTGACCTTGGAGGTGAGACCATGTTCTCCAGAGTCGATAGGGTCTCACTGTGAATTCAGGACTCTTTCTCCTGAGTCGCCAATTCCTCAGTTTAACAGAGCAGAAATTGAGAATTATGACCAAGGCTTGCAGCAACGGTCGTACACACCGCAATCGAGTGTTTCAGATTGGGAAGGTCATGATTTTTGTCTCACTAACCTTTTTAATGAGACCCGACCAGTGTCACCACAATCTATTTCATCAGACCTGGACCTAGATATCTTGTTTCGCAGCAGAGCTTTGTCTCCAGATTCGGTTTCTTCTGATCTAGACTCGTCACGACTGCGGGATTGGTTGTTTGATTTCAGGGCATCCTCACCAGACTCTGTAGCATCTGTGGAGAAAATTTCTTCATGTCCGGACACGATATTTGTCAAAAACAACAGACGACATTGTAATTACTACTTGAGGTATTCTGAAGATAGACCAGTAGCTCCTCTGTCTCCATTGTCTGAGCTTGATTATTTAGAACTTGGTATCAATGATCTCGATTATAGCAGGCCAGAGTCGCCAGATTCAGTATCGTCTGAGCATTTCAGAACAGATGCAGAGGTCCCTCAAATTGCAGGCATACGTCTGTCATGCACGCAACCTTTTACATATGCAGATGTTGTTCGTGGCTTTTCACATGAAAGACCAGACGATGCTATGCCTAAAGTGACAGCTTTCACGGATGGACCTATATTAAACCTGTCAGATTCCTTTGATGAATTGCCTGACTCCACCACAGCTGAATTGACCTTGGAGGTGAGACCATGTTCTCCAGAGTCGATAGGGTCTCACTGTGAATTCAGGTCTCTTTCTCCTGACTCGCCTGTTCCTCAGTTTAACAGGGCAGAAATTAAGAATTATGACCATGGCTTGCAGCAACGGTCGTACACACCGCAATCGAGTGTTTCAGATTGGGAAGGTCATGATTTTTGTCTCACTAACCTTTTTAATGAGACCCGACCAGTGTCACCACAATCTATTTCATCAGACCCGGACCTAGATATCTTGTTTCACAGCAGAGCTTTGTCTCCAGATTCTCTTTCTTCAGATCTAGACTCGGCACTACTGCTGGATTGGTTGTTGGATTTTCGGGCATCCTCCCCAGATTCTGTAGCATCTGCGGACAAATTTCCCTTATGTCCAGACACGATATTTGTGAAAAACAACAGACAACATTGTAATTACTACTTGAGGTATTCTGAAGATAGACCAGTAAGCCCTCTGACACCATTGTCTGAGCTTGATTATTCAGAACTTGATATCAAGGATCTCTTTAATGACAGCAGGGCAGAGTCGCCAGATTCAGTATCGTCTGAGCATTTCAGAACAGATGCAGAGGTCCCTCAAATTGCAGGCATACCTCTGTCATGCACACAACGTTTTACATATGCAGATGTTGTTCGTGGCTTTTCACATGAAAGACCAGACGATGCTATGCCTAAAGTTACAGCTTTTGCGGATGGACCTATATTAATCCTTTCAGATTCCTTTGATGAATTACCTGACTCCATCGCAGCTGATATGGCCTTGGATGTAAGACCATGTTCTCCAGCGTCGATAGGGTCTCACTGTGAATTCAGGGCTCTTTCTCCTGAGTCGCCAATTCCTCAGTTTAACAGAGCAGAAATGGAGAATTATGACCAAGGCTTGCAGCAACGGTCGTACACACCGCAATCGAGTGTTTCAGATTGGGAAGGTCATGATAATTGTATCACTAACCTTTTTGATGAAACCAGACCAGTGTCACCACAATCGATTTCATCAGATCAGGACCTCGATCCCTTGTTTAGCAGCAGGGCTTTTTCTCCAGATTCTGTTTCTTCTGATCTAGACTCGGCACTACTGCGGGATTGGTTGTTGGATTTTCGGGCATCCTCCCCAGATTCTGTAGCATCTGTGGACAAATGTTCCTTTTGTCCAAACACGATATTTGTCAAAAACAACAGACAACACTGTAATTACTACTTGAGGTATTCTGAAGATAGACCAGTAAGCCCTTTGTCACCATTGTCTGAGCTTGATTATTCAGAACTTGATATCAAGGATCCCTTTAATGACAGCAGGGCAGAGTCGCCATATTCAGTATTGTCTGAGCATTTCAGAACAGATGCAGAGGTCCCTCAAATTGCAGGCATACCTCTGTCATGCACACAACGTTTTACATATGCAGATGTTGTTCGTGGCTTTTCACATGAAAGACCAGACGATGCTATGCCTAAAGTTACAGCTTTTGCGGATGGACCTATATTAAACCTTTCAGATTCTTTTGATGAATTACCTGACTCCACCACAGCTGATATGGCCTTGGATGTAAGACCATGTTCTCCAGCGTCGATAGGATCTCACTGTGAATTCAGGGCTCTTTCTCCTGAGTCGCCAATTCCTCAGTTTAACAGAGCAGAAATTGAGAATTATGACCAAGGCTTGCAGCAACGGTCGCACACACCGCAATCAAGTGTTTCAGATTGGGAAGGTCATGATTATTGTCTCACGAACCTTTTTGATGAAACCAGACCAGTGTCACCACAATCTATTTCATCAGACCTGGACCTAGATCTCTTGTTTAGCAGCAGGGCTTTGTCTCCAGATTCTGTTTCTTCTGATCTAGACTCAGCTCTACTGCGGGATTGGTTGTTGGATTTTCGGGCATCCTCCCCAGATTCTGTAGCATCTGTGGACAAATTTTCCTTATGTCCAGACACGATATTTGTCAAAAACAACAGACAACATTGTAATTACTACTTGAGGTATTCTGAAGATAGACCTGTAAGCCCTCTGACACCATTATCTGAGCTTGATTATTCAGAACTTGATATCAAGGATCTCTTTAATGACAGCAGGGCAGAGTCGCCAGATTCAGTATCGTCTGAGCATTTCAGAACAGATGCAGAGGTCCCTCAAATTGCAGGCATACCTCTGTCATGCACACAACGTTTTACATATGCAGATGTTGTTCGTGGCTTTTCACATGAAAGACCAGACGATGCTATGCCTAAAGTTACAGCTTTTGCGGATAGACCTATATTAAACCTTTCAGATTCCTTTGATGAATTACCTGACTCCATCGCAGCTGATATGGCCTTGGATGTAAGACCATGTTCTCCAGCGTCGATAGAGTCTCACTGTGAATTCAGGGCTCTTTCTCCTGAGTCGCCAATTCCTCAGTTTAACAGAGCAGAAATTGAGAATTATGACCAAGGCTTGCAGCAACGGTCGTACACACAGCAATCGAGTGTTTCAGAATGGGAAGGTCATGATTATTGTATCACTAACCTTTTTGATGAAACCAGACCAGTGTCACCACAATCTATTTCATCAGACCTGGACCTAGATCTCTTGTTTCGCAGCAGGGCTTTGTCTCCAGATTCTGTTTCTTCAGATCTAGACTCGGCACTACTGCGGGATTGGTTGTTGGATTTTCGAGCATCCTCCCCAGATTCTGTAGCATCTGTGGACAAATTTTCCTCATGTCCAGACACGATATTTGTCAAAAACAACAGACAACATTGTAATTACTACTTGAGGTATTCTGAAGATAGACCAGTAAGCCCTTTGTCACCATTGTCTGAGCTTGATTATTCAGAACTTGATATCAAGGATCTCATTAATGACAGCAGGGCAGAGTCGCCAGATTCAGTATCGTCTGAGCATTTCAGAACAGATGCAGAGCTCCCTCAAATTGCAGGCATACCTCTGTCATGCACACAACGTTTTACATATGCAGATGTTGTTCGTGGCTTTTCACATGAAAGACCAGACGATGCTATGCCTAAAGTTACAGCTTTTGCGGATGGACCTATATTAAACCTGTCAGATTCCTTTGATGAATTACCTGACTCCACCGCAGCGGATGTGGCCTTGGATGTGGCCTTGGATGTGAGACCATGTTCTCCAGCGTCGATAGGGTCTCACTGTGAATTCAGGGCTCTTTCTCCTGAGTCGCCAATTCCTCAGTTTAACAGAGCAGAAATTGAGAATTATGACCAAGGCTTGCAGCAACGGTCGTACACACCGCAATCGAGTGTTTCAGATTGGGAAGGTCATGATTATTTTCTCACAAACGTTTTTCATGAAACCAGACCAGTGTCACCACAATCTATTCCATCAGACCTGGACCTAGATCTCTTGTTTAGCAGCAGGGCGTTGTCTCCAGATTCTGTTTCTTCTGATCTAGACTCGTCACGACTGCGGGATTGGTTGTTTGATTTCAGGGCATCCTCACCAGACTCTGTAGCATCTGTGGAGAAAATTTCTTCATGTCCGGACATGACATTTGTTCAAAACAACAGAGAACATTGTAATTACTACTTGAGGTATTCTGAAGATAGGCCAGTTTCTCCTCTTTCAACATTGTTTGAGCTTGATTGTTCAGAACATGATATCAAGGATCTCTTTGATGACAGCAGAAAGGGGTCGCCAGATTCAGTCTCGTCAGAGCATTTCAGAACAGAAGCAGAGGTCCCTCAAATTGCAGGCATACCTCTGTCATCCACGCATGGTTTTACATATGCAGATGTTGTCAGTGGCCTTTCACATGAAAGACCAGACGATGCTATGCCTAAAGTGACAGCTTTAACGGATGGACCTATATTAGACCCTTCAGATTCCTTTGATGAATTACCTGACTCCACCACAGCTGATATGGCCTTTGAGGTGAGACCATGTTCTCCAGAGTCGATTGGGTCTCACTGTGAATTCAGGGCTCTTTCTCCTGACTCGCCTATTATTCAGTTTAACAGAGCAGAAATTGAGAATTATGACCAAGGCTTGCAGCAACGGTCATACACACCACAATCGAGTGTTTCAGATTGGGAAGGTCATGATTATTGTCTCACGAACCTTTTTGATGAAACCAGACCAGTGTCACCACAATCTATTTCATCAGACCTGGACCTAGATATCTTGTTTCGCAGCAGGGCTTTGTCTCGAGATTCTGTTTCTTCTGATCTAGACTCGGCACTACTGCGGGATTGGTTGTTTGATTTTAGGGCATCTTCCCCAGATTCTGTAGCATCCCTGGAGAAATGTTCCTTATGTCCAAACATGATATTTGTTCAAAACAACAGAGAACATTGTAATTATTACTTAAGGTATTCTGAAGATAGGCCATGTTCACCTCTGTCATCATTGTCTGAGCTTGATTATTCAGAACTTGATATCAATGATTTCGTTGATGACAGTAGGCCAGATTCGCTAGAATCAGTATCGTCTGAGCATTTCAAAACAGAAGCAGATTTGTCATTCTTGCCTCATGTCTCTTATGACCACCATCCTTATAAAAAGATGATTTCATCTTTTTTAGATCCCTTCTATAAGGGGAAGAGTTCCTCTTTCAAAATATTTTCAAGATTTGATTCAGAACCAAAAACCCTCCAAGATTCGCAACCAGTCTCTTCCGCATTTTCTCTCAAAGAGTCACATGAGATTTCCCTGTGCTGTTTAAACACTACGAATAATCTTCCAGACCAATTGTCCACTGCATTGCAAGGTAATATGTTGTCAGAAAGTATATTGGTTTCACCAGAGACATCTGAATTGGATCAAAAGTGCGTTTGTCCAAGTAATGAGATCAAACCTGATTCACCACCTCAGTCTGCAGTTTTTGACAGTGTACTTTATCAAAACATGCCGATCCAGTCATCCAAGAACTATAATTTAAGACCATCCACCCATGTAACTCCTCATTCAATTAAAGGTTTAAAACAAGAAAAATCTGAACAATGTCTCATCTATCAAAATGTTACCGAAAACCAAAGACTTCTACGCGAGCCATTCCACAGGAGATTAACGGCACACATATATGATCCAGTCTACAGGGGAAAACATCTTAGGATATGTGTAACTGATAAAGGCTTTGAAAATAGTTCTGAGCAAAACAATCTTGAATGTTTAACAGCTAATGTGGACCAGAAATTTCTACAAGAATCTTGTCATTTCAAAAATATAAGAAACATCAAGCCTCAACTGAATAATGCCAGAACTGGCAATAATAGCCAGCCAGAGTTCAGTCACATGCCATCTGTGAAAGAAGACATGGACATTCGTGATACAGTCATTGTCACAGAGGCCTCCATCAAACAATCTCAAAAAAGGAATGAAACAATGGAACAGAAACCACTTTTGAATGACCATAGTGGAACAGGCACTCAGTCCCCATTCACGATGACATACAGCCACGATGAGCTTTTTAAAGAAATGACAAGCAAGTCACTGAAAATGGACAAAAGTTCTTGTCTGCCGGTAAGACTGCAAACGTCTTGCTACGCAGAGAATGGAGTGTTGCTTCATAGAATTCGTAATTTTGGCCGTTGACTGGATACTGTTGGAATGAGCCTTTTACCCTTAGCTTTTACTAATTGCATACAATAGCCCCACTGCTAGGGTGCTGTCGATACTTCCGTTCAGCTGTTGAATACCAGTTTTTGTAAATGCTATCGTGCTCAGCATTTTGATGGTGAATGTGGTACTCTCAGCAATGAATATATAACAGAGCCTCAGCCACTTACAGGGGGTCCATGGTTTACGATGGGGCTGACATGGGCGATTTGAAGTTTACAAATGTAATTGACCAGTTTGCAGAGCAGTCAGCCTTAACTTTCACATTTGAACAGTTTCGTTTCTAATTCGAAATATTGTACATAGGATTCGATACAGTACTCAAGGGTACAAAATGTACTTTTATTATTTGTCGTATTTTTTTTTCTAATTTAGCATTTATCATGCCATATGCAAACTTAATATCATAGACTACATCATGTTTTTAAAACAAATGAGCCTAATAGTAAGGGTGAAATGTAAGTATAACACTTTACAATTAATAACTTTTAATTAACACAAACAGTAGACCGGTGTAAAATACAAAGTGCAAAGCTAAGTATTTTGCAATGAACTACACAAGGAACGAAGTAGGATAGTGTTGTGACTCTGGTGTGCGCACTGCTCCGTTCAAGTCAAATTGCCCACTCTTCAAATCTCACACGGTTCTTAGAAAGAAGCGTTTTGGAACCTAAAAATGGTACTGATTGATTTTACAGGAATCGGTGCTCGGTAATACCTCTCGATTGCGTCCACACAAAAAAAGTACCATCTTTCATAGTCATCCATCGACATGCGCACAGCAAGGCACTCTCTGTTCAGGCATGTCATTCTTTTGTTTCATATCTACAATATGGTTTATAAGTGTTCCTTCATACATATACTTATTGTAATTGTGAATTTCAAAATGTGTAAATGTAGGTTACTGGTAGACAACAGCACTTTCTGACATGCGCCCATATTCGGGTTACATCACAGGTGTCGGAGCAGGACTAAATTTAATACGAACATTTAGCTTGTAGCAGACGTGCACATTCCACCATGACGTCCCTAATCCACTGGTGAAAAGGACGCTTTGATCCTTTGATTATTTTTTGTTGTTTGGACTTCCAGATGGCGCCGCAAGAGTGGATGCCTTTACAGCAGCTCTGCATTTTGTTTTTCTACTTCCTTCTTTCCTTTCCTCTTCCTTTCATAATTTTGCTGCTGTGATATGTAAATGTCTCCACTGCGAGACTAATAAAGGCTGTCCAATCCAATCCAATGCAACTCCGGTCAAAAACCTAGGACCCCCAGTCAACATAGACATAGAAGATGCATGTCTGCCTTCACATAACATGTAATCCAAATGTTGACACAAGTTCACTTGTGTGCCCCCCTCCATCACCCCTGCAAATGTCATTGAACTTTCAATGGCATATTCTGAGTTTGTGTACCCTTAATAGTCAATGGACATTTTTCAAATGATGCCATTGGTTTGATTTGTTTACGGGTATCTTGTTTTAATTGTCAGTGATAAAATACAATGCTCTCCAGTAAATGCTACAGGGCTATAAGTGAATTTTTGCATCAGCGAAAGGCCTTGAAAAAACGATGCATGTTTCAGTCTGCGCTTTCATTTTTCATCAGTCACAAATCATTTTCATTTTTTTCCATTCCACCATTTCCTGCAGGTGTCGCCATCATCTTCCAAGATCAATCTTTCCCAGTATAAAGATCAAAATAATCCTGATTTCGAGTGCTCTGTGACAAACTCACTGTCAATGCAGTATAATGCAAACACACTCTCTGAAAATCTAGAATTACACATTCCAGATAGTTTTGATCAAAGTAAAACACAATTTGAGATCTCATTGAGTACTGATACTGACTTAACAAAAAAAGGGTTAATACTCCTTGACCAAAGTGAAGAACTCAGCTCCATGACCAAAGACTCCCCTCAAGTCAGTGGGGATGAGGACATCATCACATCATCAAACCCTACACTAACTCCACAAGGTTCTGTGCCCCCACAGCAGGAATATATGTTGTCAGATCTAGAAGAGAAGAAAATGACTCAAGATGAAGAGTTTACATCAAACAGCATTTGTCCACCTTTATCACAACCTCATGACAGCATCTCTGAAGGTGATAAAATCTCATGCCCTACACGTATTCTGGTGTGTGACCACGTCAACACTGAAGAAGTCTCATTTCATTCAACAATCACACTGTCAACCCCTGGGGGCGAAATTTATATCTCAGCCACGGAGGACATGTCAAATGCAGAATATTCCCAAAGAGGTCATGACATTTTGGAGAATTCACTGACTTTTACATCAGATGTGGGTACACAGAGTTTTCCCCAAGTTCCCGAAGATGCGGCAAGTAATGTGTGTGAGGAATATTTGAGAAGTGATGTGGTTCAAGGTCAAGAACGAGAAGCAAATTTGCTGTCGCCTGAAAGGGAAGAATTAACAAAGAGGAATCTCCAAGATGTATGCAGAGAAATTCCAGATCTGCAGAGTCAAGAAACATCTGTTCCTGCAAAACAGTCTTGCTTTGAGGAATTAATACCCTACTCCCCCTCGGTTACGACTGAGATGTCCTCAAATGAGATAAGTCCAGTCCCTTGCGTACATCATACGAAAACGGCTACCTCTGGAATGCAGGTCAATTTTGAAAAGCCAATGCAGTCTGATCATTACTTAGAAGACGTAGACTCAAAAGCTAATTTGCAAGACCTGGAAGAATCTCTCACTCCAGTAGAAATTGCTGTACCCTATCCCCAACCTAGCTTTGTTGAAACAAAAACAATGGCTTCATTCACCTGTGATCAGGATGACACAATCCTTCCTGGCTATGCAGAAAAATCTCCATCCAAAACCATCTTCACCCACATCCCCTCAGGAAATGAAGATGTATGCAGTGATACATGTGGTCCTGCATCTGAATATTCAGATCCGGAGCCTTACTTTGACTGTTGGCAGGCTGCATCCGATTTCTTTGAGCCTGGGGAACCAGAGTTAACTACTAGCTCAAATAAGCATCCACTTCGGGATGACCCCAGTTACCGAGGAGAGAAAGAAACTGTGTCCAGACCAGTTTTGCTCTCCTCTGGAAGTGAAGATTATGAGGATGCTTCTCTTGTTCAAGACGTTTTACCACTCGTGAGTGCGGATCTCTCATCCCGTTCGGAGGCATCCGCTGAAAAATTCCCCTTATGTGAACTGCCCAGCTTCAAAATGACAGCATACGATGATACAAATTCTCTAACCAGGGTAAGGCCAGATTTAGTGGAACATCGTCCTGGCCTTGCAAACTTTTCTAATCTAAACTAGTCTAATCTGAACTAACTCTTACATTTACTCCATTAAGGAATGACTGCTAACCTTCAAATGGATGAAATCTTCACATCCCACTGTTTTATTTACAATTCCTCATTGGAACGGTCCTGACTATGCATGTATCATTCTCAACATGAGAGCCAAGCCACAGCTTTCATAAACTCCTGCCAGTTCATGAAGCAAACTTAAAGCATGTTTTTTTTTTTATTATTGTTATTATAATTTTGCTTTGTTTTGTTTCAGCCTAACAAACTGTCATGTTGTGCTGTCCAGGGTATGAAATGTAACAAATCTCTGGAAAGTGCACCATCCCACTTTGTTTCTTGCTTGCATGCCTTGTTTCCAAAATTGTATTTCCTTTGGATATGATCTTTTTTTTCTGCTTGGTCAGGAGATCAGCGCCGAGATTGGCTCAATGTCTGAAAGTTCTGATGATGAATTTTTGAGTACCAGAATTGTGCGAAGGAGAGTTGTCATTCAGGTATCCACCCCAACAGGATTGACGGTGGATGGATGAAGCATGGAGGGTGTGATTTTAACCACACTAAGTTTTCAGTGTCGATTCGAAATTGCTAGTCTAACAGCTTTAGACTAAAAAAAAAAATAAAATATGGGTTATTAAGTGTGATATTGTGTTTATAAGTCCATATTTCTTCGTTTGCACACATATTTTTCCTCTAAGATTTCAACTTGAATGTTTGTTTCCTGTCTTTGACAAATTTGACAATCCTCAAAACTAATTTCATTCGGGAAATGTTTTTATTTTTGCCTTTTACAGGCTGACGAAATGCCCGACATTCCTACGCAAACTACGACAGAAGAAAAGTACGAAGATGAAAATGGCCACATTGTTGTCAGAAAGGTACAGAATGATTACTTGTAAACGAATATGACAGAGTTAGGCCGCCACAAGGGTTGTTTTTATACATTTCAAGACTTAGCTTTGGTTTTATGCGTGTGAACTGATGGCAGTGTAGTTAGAATCGTTGAGCATTGATTCATAAAATGGTCATGCTACTTGACCAACATTGCCCTCTGACTTTAATTTTCCACCATTCTCAGGTTACACGAAAGATTATTCGCAAGTGCGTTTCCTCGGATGGTGTCGAGCGGGAGGAGGTCTCGATAGAGGGATCCCCCCAGAGATCCATCAGTGTTGCAGAAGGAGATGGTTACTCGAAAGTCGTGAAGCGCACTGTTCTAAAGAGCGAGGGAGACCATACGGAGGTATGTGTGTGAACTCTGTTCGGGCTGTGCCACAAAGCCCTAAATTCCGTAACCACCATAGAAGTTCAATCCCCTGTCTGTGACAGTATATTAAAACCCTAAAGATTAAAATGAAGTATATAAGTACAGTGATATCTAGAGGCCAAGTCAGAAGACAGAAGAGGAGCCTACGACTTTCAAGCATTCCACATTTAATAAACAGTATCAGTAGTGATACTTAAAATACAAATTTAGCTCAACAAAGGATTCCCCAACGCCATGTTTTTCATGTCGTTTTTACATGCAATTTATCTTATTTTGAAAACATGTTTCAACATTGCTATGGCAACTAGAGAGTGATGCCACCAGATACGACATTGCTTCAAATTACTTCTACTGAGCGTATTTTACAAAGATTCCACCGCATATAGCTATATTTTACGTTTTAAGACTCGCGCTGAATATTCAGGAAGTCTAGTTTTTGAGTTGGTGACGAGTCCGTACGTGACATCACTGAAGGAACGCCCCTGACCGAAAAAAAAAGACACATTGTAGCAGTCCTTCCATCACGTCAATGTATTTTGCTGTACTTGTTTGGTCTGAAAACCTCATGTTGCACCAAAAAGCCGCCAGAAGAGGGCGACCAAGCTCCATGGAAGGAATTTATCAGCCTGTGGAAACGGGCTGATTAATTCCTCACAGGATCTTCAATGCCATTTTATGCATTTTTGGGTGATACATTTCCCCCCAATGTTGCCTCAAAATGGCACGGAATAAATTCTTTAATCGATTGCAAACATGTATGCTTTCCTCTTCAGAACTATTTGAATCATATTCATAACTGGATGAGTAACAAGAAAGCATATTCTCAGAATCTGAAGCCATTGTTTTGATTCTCCAGCAATGCAAGACGTCTTGGCGTGACGTCACAAACTGGAGGCGGGACTTTCTGAAAATGCCCAATTCGCAGCTCACTTTTTTTGCAGATTTTGGACACTTTAAGTCATTTTTATTGGTGTTTTGCATTTGAATAAAAATATCATACTGCGTGTTTTGGGTATTTTAGATGCTATAAAAGGTTTTTCTGATGTTAGGAAACAAAAAAGTGATGTCGGTTGTCCTTTAAAGCACAATATAAATCAATATATCTTGTACTGTATTGTACAAGCCAGTCCCTGGAAATATTGTCTCAGTTTAAGTTTAAATCTCGCTTAACTCAATGTATAATAATAGAGGAATATAATTAGGGACGTTGAATTACATCACACAACATCATTTTTGTGAGACAGACGTTTGATGTTGTCACATTTTGTTGCCTAGGTTACATATTCTGAAAGTGGGGCTTTCGCAGCATCACAAGCAACTGGTGAGGTGCGGAAAGTCAGTCTGGCAGAAAGAACCACTGTTGTAGAAGGTCAAAGAACAGTGGCACACAAAGGGGACGTGTCTTTGGCCTCTGACCTCCCTTCAGCCCAAGAGGACTTCAACCAGGTTTGTACACATACACACACTTATATCAGATTTATTTTTCAACAAGCTGCCATTGAACACATCATCAATTAAATTTGGTTCCATTACCGTCACTGATTTGTTGCTTCCTTCAATGCCACCAGGCGCTCGGTTACATTGGTGGCTTTACCAGAGCAGAGCTCCCATATGTGGTTGAAAGTGAGACTGTTAAAGATGACGGAACTGTGGTCAGGAGGTGTGTGGGAGCTGGAGTGCATGTGTTTGGTTTTATTCGGGCATTCTCTTTTTCAGACTTGCTTGATATAGTTGGGAGTAATTGTAGTGCTATGGCTTGATGACTAACAATTCTGTCTTGATCTGAAGAGGGGCATAAAAATGTATTCTGCGACAGCTAAAGCATGACAACAAGGTTACCAAAGTAAGCAATGTTTTTAAAGAACGAATCTCTTTCTTAAAGGACAACCGACGTCACTTTTTTGTTTTTTAACTGACACCAGAAAAACGTTTTATAGCCTCTAAAATACACAAAACACGCAGTATGATATTTTTGTTGAATGCAAAACACCAATAAAAATGACTTAAAGTGTCCAAAATCTGCAAAAAAATGAGCTGCGAATTGGGCATTTTCAGAAAGTCCTGCCTCCAGTTCGTGACGTCACGCCAAGACGTCTTGTATTGCTAGTGAATCAAAACAATGGCTTCAGATTGGGAGAATATGCTTTCTTGTTACACATCCAGTTATGAATATGATTCAAATAGTTCTGAAGAGGAAAGCATACATGGTTGCAATCGATTAAAGAATTTATTTTTGCCATTTTTCAAAATCTCTCACCCAAAAAAAGAGGCACAAAATGGCGACCTCTTGTGGCCACCTCCGTTTCCACAGACTGATAAATTCCTTATATGGCCTCCTGGCAGCTTTTGGGTGCAACACGAGGTCCCCAGACCAAACAGGTACAGCGAAATACATTGACGTGATGGAAGGATCGCTACAATGCGTCTTTTTTCACGGTAAAGGGCGGTCCTTTAGTGACGTCACGTACGGACTCGTCGGCAACTCAAAAACAAGACTTCCTGATTATTCAGCGCGAGTCTTGAAACGTAAAATATAGCTATATGCGGTGGAATCTTTGTAAAATACGCTCAGTAGAAGACATTTGAAGCCATTTTACAAATTATGGACACAACTTGTCCGGAGATGTCGGTTGTCCTTTAAAACAGAGAAAAATAGCTATTCAAAGATACCTGGCCCTGTGTGAAAACAAAAGAAAGACTTACCTCTTTAACGCAGCAACAACTAAAATTAAGCGCTTTCCGATCAATTGCTACAGTATGCTGTGCTGTGATGCAGTAACTAGACTTCTGGTTCTTGTTTTCTTTTTGGCAGCATCCCCCCATAATTTCTTGGTTAATACCTTGTATTTTTCAGAGGTCTTAAATATTCTTTCCTGTTTTGGCTCTTCTCTGTATACAGGGCCCACATGCGTAAAGGTCAGACTCTGAGGCGGACGGTAGTGCAGGGAGGTGGGCAGCGCAAACAGGTCCTTCTTGAACAAATGGACGGTCCTACAAAAGGTTCCAAACCACACGAACTCCAGCAGCATCTGCACCAGTTGTTTCACCGCTACTATGAAGAACATCGGGAGGACCAGGACGACGATGATGACGAAGAGGAAACGAAGCAGTCGAAGAATGTGTAACACACTCCCATGCTACACGAATTATCCTATGCATTTGCCACATGCAATCCCAGCGTGCACCTCAAAGCTACCACAGTCTTCCCATTCAAGTTCTGAAAGATTTGAAATTATGTATTATTTTTAGGTTCCCCTCCCTCGGTGGTGTTACATATTCATTTCTGACGTTGCTGGGTATGTTTTGTTTTTTGTGACCAAAGAATATCTTTCCTAATCTATTTTAGGTTTTGTGTCAACATAGTCCACATGTTTTTGTCTTTATGTGGTAGAGCAACAAAAAACATGAGAAAAAAAATATGTGAATCAGTTCTAACCCACACTGAAGACTTAATCCCAAAAAATACTCTCTGGAAAGAGTGCTTAAACTAAAAAAAAATGAATAAATACATTCACAGTACACCATCAGATTTAGTGAGATCATCTCGGCCCGGAAATGTCCCTATGCGACAGTCAGATTAAACACAAGTGTATTTATTTAACTACTACCGCTGCTGCCGTTGTGTTTTTGTGTAAACTATGTGTAATATGTCTTTCGGGCATTATGATAGTATGTAACCTAATCTAGATTATACTGACATCTGTATCCTAGGAATGATTAATCAATCATGTGAAGTAGGACAGGCATGACTAATCAACATCTGGCATTATCATCCCGGCTTTGTAGTAGTTCTGTCCATTTAGCACTACACCACCCCATGCATCTAATCTTTTTGTTTTATTCAAGCAGACTTTCGTTGGCCTAAATTATTGATCACACCTTTTCTTTTTTTGGGAGATAGGGGAGTGAGGGGCTGAGTGTGGATGTATGTTTTTTTTTTCTCCATGCCTGATCGCTTCTGTTTGATTTGAGGGTTTTTTTTCAAGCACACTTTTATTTTAGAGGGTTATTTTGTGTATTATTTTGTAGATTAAAGAAAAACTCATCGAATAAGAACATACGGTGGTCGTTGAATAAGCTTTTAGTACAATCAGTGTCTCCATCTTGATTCTGACAGCGTAAATTGTCCTTTTTGTTGTTGTTTTATTTTCACCAGTGACAAAAGCTATTTATTGAAAAAGAATGGTGCATGTTGCTGGTGTTAAGTGATGTTGGTTCTGATGATATTTATTTATTGAATTATTTATTTATGATTCAAATGCTCGTTCTATGTTGACTGTGTGTAAAAATTGCTTTTTGTTGGGGGGGTGACAAACAGAGGATAATAATAATAATAATAATTAATAATAATAATACATTTCATTTCTAAGCGCCTTTGAAAACTTTCAAGGTCACTTGACAGTCACAAGCTCGGTTTTTCTGCGGGTGAAAAGCAGCAGCCACATGCGCCAGCGTTCACTCAACCCAGAATTAACTCAAATAGATACTAAGCTAGCCAGCTAGCTAATAGATAGCTAATAGATACCCCAGCTAGACAGCTAACTAACTAGCTAGATAGCCATATAGCTAATAAATAGCCGCTACATAGCTAGCTAGACAGATAGAAAATAGATAGCCAGCTAGACAGTTAGCCAACCTGCTCGATAGCCATATAGCTAATAAATAGCCAGCTACATAGCTACATGTTAATAGATAGTAAATGGATAGCAAATAGGTAGCTAGCTAATAGAATACAAATAATAATACATTTTATTTTAAGACCCATATTTACACCCTGTGAATGTCAGGATGAAATGGCTCTGTGCGTTTATTACACCTGCTGCGTGCCGGTCAAGTTGAAGTTGAAGTCTTATTTTTTAGCAGAACAAATGCATTGTCTTTTTCAGTACCAAGAACGTTTGAGAGCTTCTATCAATCATTATTCCCACTCCTTAGACTATCGCTACTGTATGGAACTCATTTTTTTTCACTATTTACTTTTAAGAAGGGGGGAAACTTATGGAAGATCACTGTGATAGGTACATTAAATTTGAAAAAATATATATATCAGCACCATCTTTTCTGTGATGCAGACAAGTATATACTCATACGATGCATATGTATAAACATATATAGGGGCATGTATTGCTGTTTAAAAACAAAATGGCTGCAGTGTGTTTATGGCTGATAGTGAATAAAAGTCTACAAAGTATGTGTCTTTTGGTGCTCATTTTTACGATTTGCTCTTGATTGTTGCTCCACTACAAGTAACAAACGATTCCATTGTAAGTCGGTGTCAAGTTACGACCTATCTTTTTATCAAAATAAGACATTCAAGATCACACGGTTGAGCTGATTTATTTCCTTCTTAAACATGATAAGCCAAATCCATTGCCAGGCCGGCAACAGTTTCACACCAGTTAAGGGGCTGTGCATTGAATTGACATCGTACGCTTCATCAAAAGGAAGGTTTTCAGTAGTTTGCCATTTAAAAAAAAATAATAATAATAAAGAAAAAAAAGAAGAGCGAGAAATCAGTTGAGAAGATGATAAGGACACGGATGTTTGTCATCCTGCGAGTAATGCTCAAGGGAATCATCCCTCACATCTGTTGTCTGACTCCGCCTTCAAATCTTTAATGCGAGCTTATCAAACTTGACAATTGATGCGAAGACGCTAGCTTTATCTTTGTCATCATCTCTGTGCAATTGGCAATGGGACACACTGGGGGAGTGGGATGACATCCGAAAAGCCTATAATGTACGTATCGTCATACAATACACAGGTACAAATATTATGAAAAAAAGAGCTTACTGTATTTCCTAAACATGTTTATACAAAACTTTAGAGATGCTTTTTTTTGTTATTGTTTTTTTCTCCACTCTTACTCTCGATACACAGCATTGAACTTTGTTATGGTCTTTTTTTGTTGTTTCTTTTTTTACAACATTTCCTTGACATTGGAGGACAGTAGAAACATTTGGGACAGGACTGGTGCACAACATTAACAAACAAGTCAGTGAGTCCACAACTCAAACAGAAGATATAGTTTCATATAATCTTACTCAAGAGCCCCCCCCCCCCCCAACCCCTGCTCATGCACTACACAATAGTCTCGGATGTTCATATATTACATATATGCTACATTCTCATATTTCTTATATCACTGATATAAAGGCAAACAAATTCCAATGCAAAGTGTAAGCTCTGCTTTCTTTACATTTAAATTAGTATATGTCCATGTCAAACAATTCAAACGGTATGACTTATAGCTCATAGCAAACATAAATATAGTTTGTAAATTGCATTTGACAAACTGGTAATTCCTCTCATAGCAAGAATAGCAATTTCAACATTTCATTAGTGTTTTCTTCAACGATCACAATGTCTATATACATCACCGGAACTAAAGCAAGCTCAATTTCAACATTCGGATCTTCCAATTGTTTTGTGAGACACGCACAGAAATACACCTAAAAATACACAATTCATTTTCAGAAGAGGTTACAGTCGTTGATTTCTAATCGCTATATTTCAAATGCATACCAAAACATCTTTTGAAAAAAATGCTCAAATGCTCATTTCATTATGTCCTAATACGGTGTGCAGCCACTCACAGGTGGTTTCATAAGAATGAAGTCCATTGATTAAGTGCCGGAATTGTCAGATGTATTAATACTTGTGTCCTGTGCCATGTCTTTAGAGGGTCAAAGGTTGCAGAGCAATTGTCACAGGTTGACTTAAGTGTCCTACTCACACCGATGATGGGATGTGATGATGTTCTTTCTTTAATCCCCATATGATATTCCATTAACTGCAAATCATACAAAGCAACGGTTTCAAGTTGTGCATTTACAAACGTACAATTAAACTAAGTACTTGATTGCAAATTAAAATCTCAGCTGCCTGGACAATTTTCCACTTCAAAAGCAAAAAGCGCCGTTAAAGGTGAGTGCCGTGATAGTTTAAAAACAATGAATTCTTCTAAAATTGAGAGATGGTAAAAGAGGCACTCATAGAAGCATCGGACTTGAAAATAATAAATTCAGGTACTGTATTTTCCAGTGTATAAGGCGCACCCAAAATCCTGCATTTCAAAAGAAGCGCCTTATATGTGTAGTAATATTGAGCCGCAACAGGTCTCACAACTACTGTTAGCAGCCACTTCCCACTGTAGAAGACGTAGTGCGTAATCCCAGCCTCTACTGGTGCTCCATATAATGCGGTGTTTCTTATACAGGTAACATCCGACTTACAACCGTGTTCCGTTCCGACCAAATGGTAATAAGTCAAAATTTTCATAAGTCGAAATACATTCAAAATTGTATTGCAAATGTCCCCATTGTGGGACGATGAAAGGTTTTCTGATTCAGATTTTTCTGATTCTGAAAATGTTGAATAGAGACTAAATGACTCGCAAACTCCCCCATCTGGTGCTATCACACTGTCGATTGCTGTGCGAGAGTGAGATGCTGGCTGGCTGGGCCAAAATTGTCATACGCGTTGCCGGCCTGCTAGGGCGTTGCATTGCCAGGCGTAGAATAAAAAAATTAAAAATAGGGTCTGGAGGTCGTGGTCGTAAGTATGGGTGGTCGTAAGTCGAGCAGGTCGTAAGTCGGCTGTTACCTGTATATGGAAAATTTGATCAGAATCAGAATGCCTTTAATAGTCCCACAATGCGGAAATGTGCTCTATATATTTATATATTATGTTTTGAAAACTGTTTTCATTCATTGAAAGTACACTTTATAGTCCCGTGCACCTTATATATGGGAAAATACACCATTCATTGGGGGTGCGTCTTCTACTCTAGTGCACCTTATACACCCCCACTCCAAAAAAAAGGTTAATTATTATGTGTGTTGGATTATACAATGTACATCAGCATACATTTTAAATACAAAAATAATGATATGTTTAGCATTTATGTTGTGGGTAGCAGTCATGCTAATGCTGCAGATGATGACGAACACACCCTAAAACATTGTAATTAGTCTAGGTGGCCGTCGGAGGGCAGCACATACAAAAGGTTTCCACCGCTTTTTTGTTTTGTTTTTGTTATGTCAGCGTCAGTGAGTGTTTCTTACTGGGAGGGGATGCTGGGTGAACCAGATCGGTGGAAGTGGATGTTCTGCCACTTGCCATCACGGCGGTGCCACACGCGGGTCTCCTCGGACTGCATGGTGCGCGGCATGCCGGCGCCGTCCATATATTGGGTCAGGCGAATGTAGGCGATGCACGCTGCATTCTCCCCAATCAGGTGAACGTGCGGGTTCAAGAGGATGGTGTGAACCGGCTTGTTCCCTTTTGACAGGGCTGCAAATCAAATAGTGCGTACAAATGTCAGAAATAGGTGAATAATTGTTGAATGATTTTCTCATAGGCATACGCGCATGGATTGTCAAAAAAATCAATTTCAAATTAAAACATAGCATTAATATGTCATCTTTTCGAAACCTTGTGCCACCCCAAAATTACATTTCTGATTTCAATCAGAAAGCAAATGACAGTGTCAAAGTAAACAATTTGTTTTCTTTGCAACCCTTCTCAGATTGACTTTTACCCTCACATGAAAAAAAACATAATCCCCCCAACACGCGATTATCAACTTGCAATGACATTTTTTTTCCTTTTCCTTTTCTTTTTGTAACAATAGAAGCACGTGCGAGAATCCAGTTTGTTAAAATTTGCTGACCACTATTTAAAAGTCTTGTATCACTTGCAAATAATAATAATAATAATACATTTCATTTATAAGCGCCTTTCAAAACTCTCAAGGCCACTTTACAGTCACAGGATAGGCTTTTCTGTGGGTGAGCAGTGGCAGCCACACACGCCAGCGTTCACCCAACCCAGAATAACTCAAAAACATAAGAAAGCTAGCTCGGTAGCTAATAGATAACTAGACAGCTAATAGCTAGCTAGCTAGCTAGATAGCTAATATATTTCCTGACTCAAATAGCTCGGTAGCTAGCTATATAGCTAATAGATAGCAAGCTAGATAGATAAATAGCCCTTTCTATTTATTTATTTTTAATAAAACCACTTTTTTTAATTGAAGAAAACTATAAATTAATTAATTTAATGGATTCGGTTTGACACAGTATATGCAACCTCTCAAATTCAAATGAGGCAAAGAGACCGCCGAACAAATCTTTGTATCTTCTAAGCAAATCCCAAAGGCTAACATTCCAAATGTGAATAAACCCTTGTGCTCACATATGAATGAGACCTTTGATAAGGTTTATTGTGGAAAAACCAATGGGTTCTTTTCTTTTCATACACCCCAAAAAATGGTTCATGGTGTTAGTTTCTTTAAGCTAAAATTAAACTCTCTTGTTTCTCCCTTTTTTTAAACTAGGTCGTAGAGGGGTTACAAAAATTGGCAACCCTGGCTCTGCTTTTGTAAACGAGCTCTCCTTTTAATGTAAGCGGTTCACATCAAGCGGAACATACTTGAAACTATTAAAGTTGAAAAAAAAATGCATTCAATCCAATATAATCAAATGAACGGTAAGATCATTTCAATGGTAATCCTGATCTCAAATGCAGCTGCCCGCCATTGAGAAACCAAACACCGGGTTGATACTACTAAGCAACGGCAATTTGATATGGGAAAAATGAGGAATTTGCGACAGTATGATGTTGATGTTGGCTTGCAAAGCCAATGAGGTTTCTGGGACATAACCAGTTTATCTGAACTATTTTTACTTCGGCTGCAGACATTTCACCATTTATAGTAACAATAGTGATTCTTTTGGGATTTTGATCCCCAGATCTTAGCCTACCGGCGACAGCTGTGATATGATTACAATGAATAGTGAGTGACACAGACGACAATGTAATAATGTTGATTATATTAGAGACTATGTCCATGTAGCCTACATTATAGGCTATTCTTATTGTATCTTTTATTTTATTTTATTTTTTGAATGATACTTCCTGTAAAGGCAATTCGCTATATGAATACATTGTAAACATTGTTTTATTTTCTTAAACATCGTTTTATTTCCTCGGATCTCCGTTTTATTACGCATCCGGCAAATTACATCACATCCGCCGGTCTTTACAAAAGCTCTCCAAAACAGCGAGGCCGCTCTCTTGCCCATACCATCTGAGCTAGCCAGTGGCTACAAGCCAGCTCCATTATAATAATAATACATGTTTATTTATAAGCGCCTTTCAAAACTCTCAAGGTCACTTTTCAGTCACAGGATAAGGATATCTAATAGCTAGCTAGATAGATAGCGAGCCGGCTACATAGCTAATACAGTAAAGTCTCGTTATATCGATATTCAAGGGAGTCCGAAAAAATATCGATATAACCGGGACTATCGATATATCCGACCCTGTTTGCATGTAATTTTCTCAGTGCGTGCATAGAAATAGTATCGATATAACCGGGACTATCGATATCTCCGATATCGATATAACGAGACTTTACTGTATATAGCAAATAGCTAGCAAATAAAGTGCTCTCTAGGTAGCCTGCCAGATAGCCAGACGTCCCAAAGATTTAAGAATCTTTTTGTTCTTGCTTTTGATTCCTCCTTCATTAATACAAGACCCTATCACTTGCAGTCTTATACTGAACCACTTTTGAGACAGAGGTTACTAACGGTGGACATCTTATCATGTTTTTAAATTACAGGGTGCATGAAAGGGTTAAAATGCATTGGCCTATGACACTTCAGCTTTCAAATCTCAGGGAATTGCAACTTCCTGCCCCAATTACCAAACAAGCATGACAGTTTAAATCAACACTCCAAATTGTGGAGGGGATTAAACATTCTAATGGCTTGTTTAACTCATTCACTGCCATTTACAAATATATTTGGGAATTGAAACTATGACGTAGAGCTCCATTCCTGAATTTGTTCGGGTTTTGTTTTTTCCTTGTTTGGGTGTCGATAAAGCACGGGCCATGGACTCTGGCAATATTTTTCCCTTCCAAAAGGGGGCAACATTTGGCTTTTGTCCATGTTAGCGCTTTGTTCCAGCTTCAGCTGTCGTTAAAGCCCCATATAAAACAATATGTATGTATTGCATTATATTTTGAACATCCACCCTAATTTCAGGGTCATATAACTCCAGACCCATATAATTTAGGAATTAATATTTTTTTTCTGATGAAAGAAGAGAGTCTAAGGTTTCTTACGCTGCATTGAATGTTTATGTAGTTCTAAAATTCAATATTATGTGGGTCCTGGAATTCGAGTGACAATGACAAAAACCCTGGCATTGGAGTGGAAACATTTTTTCACGTCTGGTAGCGAATGAGTTAAATTCATAAGAGAGGAAACCCTAACTACAATGTGGCCTGCGGCAAAAAAAAATGAGATTGACAAATGTGTCGTCTGCTAGAAGAAGCTGCTTGCATTCTACTTCCAAAAGTTCATCATTATTTAGAGTTATGAACTGACCATTCTCAAAGTAAAAGCGGTGGAAGTCGTGTCCTTCCACCAATTTCCCAGTGCCTCTGGCTCGAAAGAAGTCAGTCCGGGATCGCAAATCTTCCTGTTGCGTAAAAGACAGAAGAATGAGCAAAGAATCCACACACTGCACAAGTCATTATCCCTACGCGGGTTGGAAAAAAAAAAAGACTTACGCATAGGCCTCAAAGTCTCCATTGTTGATTGACTCAATTAACTGCTCGGTGACTTTGATAATTTCCTGCTTGCGAGCTGAAACAGAAGATCACAAGACAACCATAACTGCACTAAACAGATGTAAATTGGCTTGAGAGCAGGCAAATACAGTTTGAAATCTGAATCTCATATGAAATATACCTCAGATGATGGTCTGCTTTGGAAGTTATTAGAAATGGAAGGCACTTGGGAACATTTTCTTAAAACTCTGGTGTTCCGCGCATATTTATCAAAGCAGAAAGCCTCCCATGACTAATAACACCACAGAGGCCATAATTGATGATGAAACACAATTCCTTTCAACCAATACAATGCACAAAATCCAAACTATGACTATTTGAGGAAATGAAGGTGTCGAATTACCTTTAGTGTTATTGGTGCAGGCTGGGGGATATTGAAAACATGACTTATTTCATGCAACCAAAAAAAAAAGCCCATTTGTTAATAGGCGACTAGACTGTATATACACACTAGAGCCCGACCGATACGTTTTTTTTTTAGATGCTAATACAGACATTTTGGTTCTTCATTTTCAGTTCATGTGTGTTATACATATATAATTTGTAAAACCACTTCAAATGACTTCTACTGAGCGTATTTTACAAAGGTTCCACCGCATATAGCTATATTTTACGTTTTAAGACTCGCGCTGAATATTCAGGAAGTCTTGTTTTTGAGTTGGTGACGATTCCTGACGTCACGTCACGGAGGGAACGCCCCTGACCGAGAAAGCGACACACAATCCATTTTGGGTACTTTGTTTGGTCTGAAAACTTCATTTCATTTATGCATTCCTCTTCAGAACTATTTGAATCATATTCATAACTGGATGAGTAACAAGAAAACATCTTCTCCGAATCTGAAGCCATTGTTTTGATTCTCGAGCAAGGCAAAGACGTCTTGGCGTGACGTCACAAACAAGGGGGCGGGACCTTCTGAAACTGAAATTTTTTTTGGGTGTCTTTCATTTGACTAAAAATATCAGCCTGCGTGTTTTGGGTATTTTAGATGCTATAAAACATTTTTCTGATGTGATTTTGGAAACAAAAAAAATGGTGTCGGTTGTCCTTTAAGCATTGCGTGTAATATTTGTTTTGTTTTGAATGATGGGTCCATGTATTTTTTTTTACGTACCAACACATTATTTGTACTTATACGGTGAAGGATAAGGATACAAGTTTGTGTAATTGATGTATTTGTAATAATGATGATACAACTTTTGTAAATGAGTGCGCAAAGGTAAAAAGAATCTGTGAGTATTGTCCAGTTGACTAATTATTTTGGCTGATTTTTGAGGGGCCATAATCGTTTGATTTAATCAGCCGGCCGATTATTCGGTCGGGCCCTAATATATATGGAGTAAGTATGGAATAGTTAACTCATTCACTGCCATCCCCGACTTTATTCGTGAATTGAAAATATGACGTGGAGCACCATTCCCAAATTTATTTGGGTTTTTGTTTTTCTTGCAGGAGGTGCTGATAAAGCGCTGGTCAGACCTCTGGCAATATTTTTTTTCCCTTCCACAAGGTGGCAGAATTTGCCTTTTGAACACCCGCCCCCACTTGTACCTCATATTACTCCAGACCCATATAACTTAGGAATTAACTATTTTTTTGCTGATGAAAGAAGAGAGTCTAAGGTTTCTAACGCTGTATTGAATGTTTATGTAGTCCTAAAACTCAATATTCTGTGGGTCCTGGAATTCAAGTGACAATGACAAAGACCATGGCACTGGAGGGGAAACATTTTTGCACGTATGGCAGTGAATGAGTTAATGTTCGGGAAAGGTGGTGGTGGGGCGGTATGCCAGAAGGCATTGGCATTTGTTTTCCTTCAAGAACAATATAAAAGGATGAAGCTGGGAAGCAAGGGAAGTCATCAAAATCAATAAAAAAAAAAAACGATTAATATGGAAAATGGAGACATCAACACAGATCATCATCAGAACACGATGGGAATTCGAGGCACTTCACTGTGTGTGGGACCATTTTCTTTCAGTAGATGGCTAGGTGACACAAGAGGAACCAGGTGGTGCATCCGATCCTCCACACCACATGACAACAGAGGGACTTACTTTGAAATGAGAAGGTGGGAGTCTGCCTTGACTCAGACATCTGTGAGGAACGGCTTTTAGAGCTCAACATACCGCTCACTAAGCTGCCCAGACGAAGGGCTGCAAGAGGTTTCATGGGGGAGGTGGGCGAGTGGGTGGACAGGGTGTGATGGTGTTTGTGTGGGCAAAAAGAATGATGCAGGAAGAAAAAAATATATTCTTGGCAAAACATAAGGACAGACAAAAAGTAGCAGCTTCAAATCCGACACGGTTGCATCAGTGATGCACATAAAACTTCACGAATAAAAAGAATATAATGTGGAAAACAAGCTGCGTTGCACCATCACGTAGGCTGGCGAAGGAAAATAAAAGAAAGGAAAAAAGCAGTGGGAAAAGATGGTTGCTGACCGCAATAACCATAAAAACATATTCTTGGCAAAACATAAAAGGTAATGGCACGTATGCAAAAAAAAGACCACTAATGAAAAGAATCTAATGCTAAGTGAAAAACAAGGTGTGTTGCAGCGTCATGTTAGATGGTTAAAGGAAATAAAGGAAAGCACCCAGTGGAAAAACGCCGCGTGAATAGCGCTGCCGCTGACTGGCTGCCATAACCGCGCAGCGTAGGTGGGATGTGTGAACCAGTGACGACTTGTCCTACCTTTGACGTCCTCATCTTCGATTGTGGTGTTGGCACTCTCAATGGACTCCTTTACAAAAACAATTTGCATTCATTAACAATCACAGTGGGCAGTCGGGGACATCCAAGAGTATGAAATGTCAATTTGTGAGAAGAGTCAACAATACAGACGCTCCCCACCTTACGAATGAGATACGTTCCAAGTGGTCGTTCGTAAGGTGAATTTGTTCGTAAGTTGCTTCTATGCTATACAGTATTTTGTATGGAATGTATGTTTAAGTCAAACACTGAACGGGGAAGTAAAAAACATATCATTGGGTTTTCAAGAATCCATTACTGAAGCTGCTAGCACGTAATTACTGAATTACATGCCAGCAGCCATTACTTTTTGTTATGCATCCAGGAACGTCAACTGGGAAGAGGGATTTCCTCCCCGCCCACACACTCTGCGCAACCAATCGTAAGTGAGCCCGGTGGATCGGGGCCTGAACTCGTTGGCAACACTTCAGCATAGCCGGTGTCCGTCGCGTAACCATTCAGCCAATGTGTCTGTGTGCGTGCGTGTGCGTGAAGCACAGTACGCAGCCAATCGCAAACGAGCTTAGCCAGAAAAAGGCGCGCAATACAAAATCTAACTAACAGCATCTCTGTCTGAACATTTTTCAACATACTGTAAAATGTTCGGATGTACAGTTATTCGTAACTTGAATGTTTATAAGTCGGGGAACGTCTGTAAAGGTACTGTTCCATTTTGCACTTGACAAGACATATTTTGTTTGCCTGATAGCATAAATGTGTCGCTTTTTTTGTAAAAATGTTCTTTTTTACTGTTGAGATGTTCAAGTCAATCACAATCCTCTGCAAACCTTGAATCAAGGCAACCAGAAGCTTTTTGTTTTTCTTATTTTACAAAAACGGGATTTTTGTCTGGCTCTTTTTTAGGCAATGAATGAATGTTTTTGAAAAGAAAGAAAAATATCATACACGTTACCTTGTTTCCATCAACAGGATTGTGGATCACGGTCGTCTGTGGTTCCTAAAAAGAGGATGTGAGAACACACATGATCTAATTACCACACTCATCATCATCGTCATCACCATCCTCATCATCATCATCATCATCATCATCCTCATCATCATCCTCATCATCTCACCGCAGAAATGCCTTTTAGCTATCCAAAACATGAGCTCAACAGAGTATATATACATGTAGTTGGATGTAGTGTGCATTATGTTGTATTTTCAACCATTTATGTATTGTTATAGAAGAAGTAGTAGTAGTATTCATAGTATAGTATTTTAGCAGTAGATTAGAAAGGTTAGCGGATGTCTTCTCTCTATCTATTCTATCCATCTATATAATCAAATGTCTTTTGTAGAATCCCTCCCACTGGCCAACTCTGACCTCCTAATCACTCATCCAGATTACACTAGATGATAACATCCTTGTACGCATGCACGTAGAAAAGAACTGAGAGTAAGAAAGTGACGTGTATGTTGCACCCCCCACACCCCTCCAGTGTTCAGCATATTGGAAGATAGCAAATAGGAGCACAGAGTCTTTTGATGTCATGCAGAGCAGCGGTCATGTGACATCTGCATGCTCGAACAATCACAGCCACAGACACAGAAGCAAACCATTGGGGAAAGCAAGCCGAGGCAAAGAGTCGTCATCCTCACGCGCCAACCGCAAAGCAGCATTCCAGAACATGCTTTCTTGTCATGAATCGCAGGCAAACACCGATGAAGAGGGTATTGACAAACAAACGCCGAATTAAGACATGCATGTGTCGGTTGCATATGAATGAAGAGGGCGGGAGAGGCATTTTCTCAGACAATAGTGCTTTTGAGGTAGAGGCCGCCACTGATGACAGATTTCAAAACCACACCAATCAAAGCTAATTCGAGAGGAGTCGATTGAATTTCTGAACTAGCAACATGTATGCTTTTCAAATGTTGCACAGCTGATAACGCTCTGCAGTTCATTCAGGGAATAGCCCAAACATGACCAACACATTAAATGACCCCGGCGAGTCAAACGGCCGCGGCATTAGGTACAAATGGAAATTTAAATGAGGTCCGATACAAGAACTGGATCCAAAGTCACTCGAGCGCATTTACAGAAATAACCATTGTCGATGTTCAGACATTTCCTTTTCCAACTTTACATACTGACTGTGTCACAATGCAGCACTGTAGGATGTAGATCAATCATACGAAAATGGATTATTAAGGCCAACTCTGAGGTGACAAGTATCAAGTTGGATAAACAAACCAATAAATAAATGAACACACAAACAAACAAAGAAAAAAAGAATAAATAAATAAATAAATAAAAAATAAATAAATAAATGTATTTTTCAGGTAACTGTAAGATGGCAAGAATCAAGTTGGATAAATAATAAACAAATAAATAAACGGAAAAATAAATACATGAACAAAAATAAATAAATGAATAGACACATAAATAGACAGACAGAGAGGAGAGACGAGAGACATAGATAGATAGATAGATAGATAGATAGATAGATAGATAGATAGATAGATAGATAGATAGATAGATAGATAGATAGATAGATAGATAGATAGATAGATAGATAGATAGATAGATAGATAGATAGATAGATAGATAGATAGATAGATAGATAGATAATGTATTATTAAGGCCAACTGTAAGATGAGAGGAAGCAAGTTGGAGAAATAAATGAACAAATAAACAGATAAGTAGATAAAAATAAATAAATAAATAAATAAATAAATAAATAAATAACAGATTTTTGTAATGTACTTGTCGCAATTAAGCATTTTACATTTTGATTTATAAATGCACAATATAAAATATAAAATGCATAAATACTTCAGACAATTTCCCAGTAGCAATGACACCTCTCAATCAGTCTTTTTACACTCTATTTTAGAAAGAGTTGATGTATCGGGACTCATTGACACGTGAATGCGCGCCGAATGGAGAGGCATTAAAGCGTGTTATCAAGTGAAATGATCTCAAGAACGTCTGAGTGCCAAAACAAAAAAGAAAAGTTGATGTGAGATAAAGGTGAACCTATACCTCATCCACACTGGGGAATGAGAAGGTTGAGGGAGGAGTGTAGGTGACACTTGGTTGGTCGTGGAATGCACACATTTGTGGATGAAGGTGTAGGTGTGGGTGAGTGTGTATACCAGTGCAGGGGCAGGGCCAGTGTCTTTAGGACTGGTCGCTGTGTTTGCTTTGTTGTTTACCTGCAAGGGGGCAGTTTAGAGGGAATGTGACACTCATACACACGCACACAAACACAAACGTGCACTCTCGCATTTTTGGATACAACCACAGTCACTGCTCTAATTTATTAATCCCACCTCCAGCGTGTTTCATAAAATCTATTTGGTCAAACATTGAAACTGGGACAAATCCTGGAATTTCAACTGGCCGCTGGAACCGCTACAGATCTCATGAGATCCCAGCAATCTCCCGTGACTTCAATTTATCCTGCGAGACTTCAGCACAGTGATCATTAAAAGAATTAACTCTGAAAAAGCATTGCTCTCTGTCTGCGGCTATATGTAAGGGGGCCGACAATATAGCAAGGTGTATGCCTTTAATTGAAAGATGTCACCCTATACTGTTCCACTGTACTTTAAACAAATCGACTTGTGAGTCACTAGACGAGAAAATTCATAAACAAAAATGCTGATTTTTGACTAATCGGTATCATCAGTTAAGTAGATAAGAAGAGTGAAAAAGATGAATCATCTTTGACTCATTCACTGCCATTCACAAATTTATTCAGCAATTGAAAATATGACGTAGAGCGGCATTCCCGAATTTGTTCGGGTTTTGTTTTTTCATGTTTAGTTGCAGATAAAGCGCTGGCCATGGCCTCTGGCAATGGTTTTTTCATTTCCATAAGGGGGCAGCATTTCCATGTTTTCCATGTTAGTGCTTCGTTCCAGCTTCGGCTGTTGTTAAAGCGCTATATAAACCAATACAGTATGTAGCGTATTTGTCTGAGTCTTCTTTTTTTCCTTTCGGCTTTTCCCGTCAAGGTGTCCTCCATTTTTAGAGGTTTGATCCGCATGTTTGTTTTGGCCAAGCTTTTACGTCGGATGCCCTTCCTGACACAACCCTCTGTATTTATCCGGGCTTGGGACCGGCACAAGAAGACTTGTGTCCTTTTGTGGCTACAGAACAAGCAACTCGCTCAGTTAAAAGGCTCTAATATTTAGTCAGCTATATAGATAGACCTAAACAGTTAGTTTCCTTTATTTTTCAAATCCCCTTTGTAATGTTCCATACAGTGATACATTGCCTTACAAACTTAATTGGTTCCCAGACAGAGTGTGTAAGGCGAAAAGTGTGTATCCCAAAAATTAATTTCCCATAGGAAACCATTAAAATGAGGATAATCAATTCCCAGGTCCCCATAAAACAAATTTCTACTTTCAAATTTTTTAAGCCTTAAAACTACACAAAATATACATTATTTTAACTATGATAACGTATTTGTCCAAGTATAATGCGCAACATTTTTGACCTAAAAAAAGTACTCAAAGTCTGGGTGCGCGTTATAAACGAGGCCTGGGAAAAAAATTTGCACATGTATTTAATGCTTTATCCCTTGCAAGAGGGGGTAGCATTTCAATGGCTTTGATTCTCGGAAAGACCCGGATCACGCACATTCCTCTTTTTTTATTGTTGATTACCATTTCTTTAGCTACGCTTCATTTCCTTTCCTCGCCTCGCCCACACTGAAACGTGAGTTAAGCATTGCTGTTTTGCACAATTACCAATATCCAGGGTTTCCATTCAGTGTTTACATAGTCATTCAGTGTTTACATTGTCAATAAATGATTTTTATCACAATGCTTGGTCTGATCTGAGAAAAAGCTAAACAAAATTTTATACAGATTTTTAATTGAAAATTGGGGGTGCTCGTTATACACGTGTGCGCGTTATACTCAAATAAATACAGTATGTATTGCATTCTAATTTGGACAGGTGCCCCCATTTCAAGCTCATATAACTCCAGACGGATATAATTTAGCAATTAACTATTTTCTGATGAAAGAAGAGAGTCTAAGGTTTTTAACGCTGTATTGAATGTTTATGTAGTCCTAAAACTAAATATTCTGTGTGTCCTGGAAATCAAGTGACAATGACAAAAACCCTGGTACTGGGGTGTACACATTTTTGAACATGTCTGGAATGTTTATATTTATTATTCCCTAAAAATGTCGTTAAGGCATCCCTTTTGGTGAAATCGTTTTTTTTTTTTTCTTCCTACTGTGTGAGAATCCGTTTCATTTTGCTGCAATGGGATGAGGTCACATGGATAATGAATTAGCTCCCATTTTAATGGACATTGCCGTGTAATAATCTTGTCAGATAGAATACGACCGGGAGAAGAAAAGAAAAGGATGATCCTATAAGAAATGTACCTAAGTGGTCTCCGTCACCACTGAGAGATCAAGCAAATAAATAACCACCGCCCGCCGCCTAGCGTGACTTTCCCTGAATGATGATGTCGCTAAGTGCACAATGCATAATAATTGCCTTTTATGCTCCTCAAGACACCAAACGTTCCATCAAACTTATGCATGAACCAAAGCTCCACTTTGCATATGAGTCACTCACCTTAACGCCGTCTGACTTTTTGTTCAGCAAACTCTTGGCTGCTGTGGACCAAAGGACAGAAAACAAGCTTCAGCACTAAAAGTGAGACAATGATAATCTAGAGTGTCACGATTCGCTAACATGCAGCAAGCATCTCAGTACATTGGGTTTGGATACAAAATCAACTGTGAATTCTCAAATCCAAAGCACAGCTTCTGAAGCATTTCGACAAGGTTAGTTTTCTTCCAGGTATTATAACTCACATGGATGTCGAGTGGATTGGGTGTACAGCATTTAGCAAGTGATGATTTCCAAGACTCCCACAGGAGTGGTAAATTGGTGCTTTGCACTCACATTAGCATGCTCTTATCCTCAAGAGGGACATTTGTCATAGCTTAAAGAGCATCTTAAAACTGCATGCTATATCCGGCTAAAGATTTTCCTTTAATCATGTAGAGTAGTAGCATTTTTTGCAAGCGTGCAGTGCCAATCAATTGTTTTGCCTCCATGCATAAGGGATTATCTTTTGGAGCTATGAAAAAAGTAACGTAACAAATTAATGATTAGGCACATTCCTGCTTCCCCAAAAAAATCTTACCTCAAATTGAAACCACAATCCAAACAAAAGGAATGAAATTAGAAAAAAAGGAAGAAAATGATGAATAAAAAGTGGACACAAATGTTCACGACACTTTACGGTTGAATTGAGAGCGAATGCATGCAAGAAAAAGACTGAGTGAAAAAAGTGAAATGTCATGAAAACGAGAAACGCATTGCAGAACACATACAGTCCAGCTCAGGGTGAGATAACAAAGAAAAATGTAGGCAATCTCAGTTTCATTATAACCTTTGTACATTCAGTAAATATATAAACAAAGGTCAAAGCCTTCCAAATTAGGTTTGGGAATTGTTGATTCAAAGGCCTAAACCACCTTTTCCGTAAAATAATACTGCATCGAAAATAAAAATTATATATATATATATATATATATATATATATATATATATACGTATATATACATATCATCGTAGCAAAAGTATAATCGATAACAAACAACGTCTGCACTCTAAGAAAGAGAGTGACGAAAACTAGTCCGCCAGCCACCATAATCTCCTTCTGCTCAATCGTAATGTCTTCTTAGGCTTAGCCTGTGGTGGGGTCTTTTTCATTCCCATAATCGCAAAAGTACTCCACTCGATAACAAACCACGTCTGCACTCAAGGAAAGGAGGTGACGAAAACTAGTCCGCCAGCCACCGTGGCACTGTTCGACCGTCTGGTTTGATGTTCATCCAACGAAAATTAGTCCGGCAGCCACCGTGGCGCTGTGTGGTTTGGTTTGTCGGACGAAAACTAGTTCGTCTGCCAAGATCATATTATCGCGAATTTAATGTTCGTAAGGTGAAAGGTTTGTGAGCTAAAGCGTTCGTAATCTGAGGTTTCACTGTATCAATGTTTGAAGGACAAATTTTGAAAATCACTCATTTAGACCATTTAAGTACAGTATGTTATCACCGAGATGTTAGTCATCCCACTTTCTATCTAGGCCTTGAATATCTCAGTGATAGAGACATACCTGAGAAGTTTCTTGTGACCAGCAAAGTGGTCAGTATGGCCCCCTGCAGTGACAGGAAGGGAAAGAAATGACAGGCAACGATAACGATAGGAAGGGAGAAGGAAGGAAGAGTGAGTAGATGTTTACAGCAAGAAAAAGCAGTCTGGCACTTCCAGGGTTCCCAGAAAGTGAGTCATTATTTTTATGTTGTGTTAGCGGTGTCTTGACGGTCAAAGAAATAGAGATTGAAGTCAAAGATTGCTACAGGAGTCGCAGGAATATAAAGACTCCATCTTGCCAGACGCCTCACCTTGAGTTTCCTCCTGGCGTTGAATTTTTTCAGGCACTCCACAGTCTCCTGCCTGTGCATCATGGAAGCTACGGTGGATCGTTGCTACGGGAAGAAGAAAATGTAAGAATTGTGGGACAGAGCAAAAAATGAATTAGTTCCAGCTATGTCTGTGGTTATGTAACACATACACAGATCCAGGGATGTTTGAGGGCCTCTGAGGCAGTGATGCGTTTACTAGGATTGATGGTGAGCATCTTGTTGATCAGATCTTTGGCCTCGGGAGTTACGGTGTCCCACTCGGGGGATGGGAACTGTCAGACAATATAAAAGACATAAACATGGCCTGCACTTGTAAAGATAATTATGTCAAAAGCAGTCAAGATATTAGAAAGAAAACTGCTTAAACCATGAATTGCATCATGAATAAAAGTGACTGATGAGCTTGTGTGTTTTGGATAAGACTTTGCAAAACCAAAACACTTTGGGAGAAAGTGTTTTTGGGACTGATGAGAACAAGATTAACCTCTACAAAAATGACATAAAGGACAAATTAGCAAGAAAGAAAAGATTTGATGATGAACCATGCACACAAGCTCATCTGAGATTTCAGAACCTGGGCTTGCATGGCTCCTTCTGGGGCGGATTTGATCATCTTTATTGATGATTTAATTCATGGAAGTAGGACCAGAATGAGTAACATTTTGTCTGGCAATTTAAAGAACAAAAACCTTCTAAACGCATCACTCAACAAGGGAATGGCTTAAAATACACTGCTAACAAAGCTAGGGACTTTATCAGAGGGCAAAAGTGGAAGATCTTCCACTCCCCAAAAAAAGAATCAAGAACCGGGCCTTAACCCAATACAGCGTGTATTTCACCCCCTGAAGAAAACTCCGTGTGTGTGAGTGCTTGCATGCATGTGATTGTACTCACATCATAGGCCCCAGCCTTGATTTGTTGATAAAGGCGGTGCTGGTCTTCATCCCAGAATGGAGGGTAACCCACCAACAGAATGTATAAAATCACTCCTAGGGTGGTGATTTGAGCAGGAAGAGCAAATGTACTTAAGTCTGACTGCCCGTCGACATTAGAAAGACAGTAGAAAAAAACAGAATTCTGGAAACGTGTGTTTGCTTATCATCTTCATAGTGGACAATTGAAATTAACTGAATTTATATAAACAGCAGTTCATTTACCGCAGGCCCACATATCCACTGGCTTCCCATATGGATCTTTCCTCAAAACTTCAGGAGACAAGTACCCCGGGGTACCAGCAAATCCTGGAGAAGTGAAATTAAGTGATGGAAGAGTGATCTACTGATACAGTGACAAACAAACAAATGGGTCAGTTAGGAAATACTCACCAAACCAAGCCTGCTGGTCCCCCTGCACCTCGATAGCCAGCCCAAAGTCAGCTAACTTGACAGCCGCTCCCTTCAGCTTGCTGGCCAAGAGAAGGTTCTCAGGCTGCAGGGGGGCGGAGTCAAACAGGTTAGAGGTGAAAGGTCACACACCCTTGCAACAAAAAGCCCCAAGACACGGATCTAAAACCTGGTCAGTCTAACCAAATCCTAAAATAAAGTATTTGGGATGAAATAACTTGGGTGACTCCCTTGTTGCCATTTATGCTGCTTTATGAATTGACTGGTCAAAAGGGAACGATCACATCAGCATTTTAACAAGAATATAATGAATATAAAACAAAGCTCTTTACCCAGGCTGTTAACTTATCCTGTGACAGTAAAGTGTCCTTGAGAGTTTTGAAAGGCGCTTATAAATGAAATGGATGGTGTTATTATTAATATTATTATACTATTTACATGCCGCAAATGTACATCCATGTGCGAATCATAAGCTGAACTGAACTTTGCCGCTTGGCCGAAACACAGCAGCAGGTCATTTTCAAACTGAGGCCATTTTAGACAGCACCGTGTCATGAATTATACATTTTCTAACATTTCCAGAATCATCTTGTGAAAGTGACGGGATAGACATGGGCCTCAGTAGCACAATTGGAGAAGACTACATAATATGCCCGAATTTAAAAAAAACAAAAAAAAAAAAAGTTTGAAATGTTCAAGTGTAAACTGGCAGATGATGACAGCCGTTAACCATTATTCCGTTTCCTGTCGCGCATGTTCAGAACTCACAAGAACATATTCACAAGTGCTTTCTGGCTCCCTCTTTCCGTCACATACAACCACACCGCGGAACGTTGGAATATTCATGATCAAGGAAAATCATTCAAATCACAGCATGGTTTTTACATAATTATGCAAATTGGGGACCTGATTTGTGATTGCGCCTGTTCCTGTCACTCCGGCGCTACAATTTAGACACCAGCCTTGAAAAAGAAATGCAATAAAGCTTGTGATCCTCTTCAACTATCCAGAGCAGCTGATTATTCTTATTATTTATCTTGACATGTATGTCTTGAGGCAAGGGTGGTGAATCAAGAAACAGTTTCTAACTGTAAAGGGCTGAATTGTTGCTGATTGATAAGTCTTCTAAATTAACTGTTTTTACTTTTCAGATTGGAACTACAACTATATTAATTTTTAAAAATGTTAAATTAGAATATTCCATTATTTAATTGTGGCAAGGTCGCCAACATTCTCCGTCCAGTTACTCCTGCTTCCATACACATTCAAAAAAAAATAAGGCATGTTCAGCAAAATGCATACGATACCTTGTTCATATTTGTAAATGTGAGTGTTGTGTGTGTGTGTGGCTCTCACTGAATAACATTTCTAAATATTTTGTTTTTATTGCTCTCTTCGTCAAAAAGGTTCGCGACCCCTTTATTAGGTTATACGCATAATCTAATAAAAAGAATACAAATTGGATTTGAGTTGCCTTATTTGCCTGCAAATAACCATCAGTTCAAAGCAGTGCTACGCCAGTGAACATAAACAACTGAAATCAATAAACATAATATAAAAATGAATATCTCTCTGATCATCCCATTGAAGACAGAGTGTCGCTATCTTTTTAAGTCACCATTTGTCACGCTGCATTCGTGCACAATCTCAATCGATTGTGCAGGTGTACATTAGCAGAAGAAGTTGTACCCCCGTTCCTGTGGTTCCGCCCATAATGTCTCTTTGAATCTCTAGATGTCTGTTACAGAAGGTTGGAGACTGTAACCAAGGACAACAATAGGGGACGGTGACACACAAACCTTCAAATCCCTGTGGACGATCCCATTAACATGGCAGTGATGGACACTCTCCAGAATCTGTTGGATGCAGTGGCTGAGGGCAGAGGAAGAGCAGGAATAAGAATACATGCAGCCATGTTATATAATAATACAGTATGTAAGCACACAAAGGGGGCAGGAGAGGAAACAAGCCCATCGCAATTCATCACGTCCTCTTCATCAGACAGACATTTCTATGTGATGTCGACAAACCAAAGCTACGGCACAAGAGCTGCGCTCTCCCGTGTTTTCGTCCTCCCACCGTCTCCAGAGAAATCGCTGTAGCGGTGAGGTAGGCAGTGTATGATTAATACCGTAGGCTATATGTCGTTAATCACCTTTATAAATAGCTCTCTGAGATGCCTCCGAGGAGAGGCAGCTGCATCACACGTATGAGACGACCATACGAGAAACACAGCGATATACAGACGGACCCGCGCCGCAGTTGTTTCCTGCGGGACTCGCACGGAGGCCCGAGACGAATGTGCCAGTTACCTGGCATCAGCCTCACTGTAGTACTCGCGAGCCACGATGTCCTCAAAGAGCTCCCCTCCCGTCACGCTGTTGGACACGAGACAACATTTTGAAGGACAACCGACACCATCACTTTCTTGATTCCTAACTGACATCAGAAAAACGTTTTATAGCATCTAAAATACCCAAAACACGCAGTATGATATTTTTATTCAAATGCAAAACACCAATGAAAATGACTTAAAGTGTCCAAAATCTGCAAAAAATTGAGCTGCGAATTGGGCATTTTCAGAAAGTCCCGCCCCCAGTTCGTGACGTCACGCCAAGACGTCTGGAGAATCAAAACAATGGATTCAGATTCTGAGAATATGCTTTCTTGTTACACATCCAGTTATGAATATGATTCAAATAGTTCTGAAGAGGAAAGCATACATGTTTGCAATCGATTAAAGAATTTATTCCGTGCGATTTTGAGGCAACATTGGAGGGAAATGTCTCACCCAAAAAGAGGCAGAAAATGGCGACCTCTTGTAGGCATGACAGTGTATTGCATTTCCACAGGCTGATAAATTCCTTATATGGAGCTTGGCCGCCCTCATCTGGCGCAACACGAGGTTTTCAGACCAAACAAGCATTGACGTGATGGAAGGACTGCTACAATGTGTCCTTTTTTTCGGTCAGGGGTGTTCCTTCAGTGACGTCACATACGGACTCGTCACCAACTCAAAAACAAGACTTCCGGAATATTCAGCACGAGTCTTAAAACGTAAAATATAGCTATATGCGGTGGAATCTTTGTAAAATACGCTCAGTAGAAGTCATTTGAAGACATTTTACAAATTATGGACACAACAAGAAAGACCGGAGACGTCGGTTGTCCTTTAAGCGTGTCGCTATTCAACACAAAGACTCATAAACCGCATCTATCAAATACATGCTGCTCCATTTCATATGAGGTGTTGAACATGGCCGAGTGTGCAACATCTTCTGATGTTAAGATTTTCAATTATTTCATGTTGTCATGGGATTCAAAAGATGTGTATACAAAAAAAGAGAAACCCTCTAAAAATAACACCATCATTTTATGGTAAAAGACTTGTTTACATGTGACGAATGAGCGACTTACAGATCAAACACCAAATAGTGGAAGCCCTCCTCCGATATGCTGTCATGGAGGCGCACTGTAAAAATGAAGACAATAAAGAAGTGTAAATCAAAGATAGGAAAGTATTTTGTCTTTTAAATGTATTATGTCGCTTTTACGTCAAGGCTCTTCTGCCTTTTCTGAATATATATGAAAACAATGCTCGGAAATTGGGGGTTATGTCATATTATTGCAATTTTTAAAAAAATTCAAAAGTCCAACATGGCGCCCGATGAGGCAGCCGTCAGCAAGTGCTCTCATGAGCCTTGTTTTTTTTTTTTGTGTTTTATTTTGTCACTGTGTGCTGTCACGGCTTGGAATTGAAGCGGATTTATGTGGGACAGGATCTGTGAGACAATCTCTTTTCGTCAATGGATGCTACAGCTGCGTGTTTGCTTTCAACATTTAGCTTGTAGCAGACGTGCACATTTCACCACGATGTCCCTGATCCACTGGTGAAAATGAAGCTTTGATCCTCACCTCGTTCATCTCGAACTGCTTCATACAACAAAGAGGTTGCAGAAAGTGTTTAAGATTGAATGACTGTGTCTATTGTAGTGTGTCACGTTATTTGTTATTTTGTTTTTGTTGTTGTTTGACTTCAAGATGGCACTGCGAGAGTGGCTGCCTTTACAGCAGCTCCTGTATTTTGTTTTTCTATTTCCTTTCCTTTACTCTTCCTTGCATAACTTTGCTGCTGTGAAATGTAAATTTCTCCACTGCGAGACTAATAAAGGCTAATTCAATCCAATAAAAAAACACGATTGGATGAATACATTAATTGTAAATAGCTTCAATGTGGTTATGCAGTTATGTGAATTGCCTTGCAAATTCTTAGCTGATATAAATTCCTGGGAAAATGAATCATGATAATACACATGGGATGTCACGGTTATATATTTTGGCTGTGGAGAATGTGACAAATTCTAATTAAAATGGTTTCAAGATTATCAACATATTGCTGCAATTGTTGCCGCACTTAAATCCAGTCTTGTCATCTGTATATATATCCTGTAACGAATTAATCAGCCCGTTTCCACAGGCTGATTAATTCCTTACATGGAGCTTTGTCGCCCTCCTCTGCCTCTTTTTTGGTGCTATACAAAGTTTTCAGACCAGCCAAGTACAGCCAAATGCATTGACGTGATGGAAGGACTGCTACAATGTGTTCTTTTTTCGGTCAGGGGCATTCCTTCAGTGACGTAGGGTGAGGACTCGTCACCAACTCAAAAACAAGAGTTCCGGAATATTCAGTGCGAGTCTTAAAACGTAAAATATAGCTATATGCGGTGGAATCTTTGTAAAATACGCTCAGTAGAAGCCATTTTACAAATTATAGACACAATTTGTCCGGAGACGTCGGTTGTCCTTTAAAGGACATAAATTACTATAAGATACACAAAATTTGCCTATGCAGTAATCAAGTTCACTTTTGATAGATTGTCATAAAGTCGCTGATTTAAGAATATTTTTCACTGCATACCTTCGTGGTGTGCCTAATGTCTGTGATTAAATATAGGATGTATCGAATGTGAAAAGGGGAAAAGGAAATGGGTTCACGGAGGCTTCAGTGTGAGGCTTCCGTGTCTGAGAATGACTCATCAGAGAGCTTGCGTACATAAATCATCATTAGGTACCACATACGCACACAAACACATGATTTTTTTTCCCCACTCCTCGCACGTTTGCTGTTCAGAATAACCACAAGTGGGAATCACCACAACCTCTTTGTGCACGTTGTCTTTTGAGAGGCAGCAATCACGGCTCACCAATATTGGGATGCTTCAGTAAACGGCAGATCCTTGCCTCTCTCTCCAGCTTTTGATGATCTGAAAGAGAAACGCAAGTGACACAAACACAGAAAACAGAGTTATTTTTAGTACAGTGATTGGCTTTCTGAATCATCTGGCGTGGCGTCGGCTTTATTGTTGTCAGCGTGTGTGTGTGTGTCACTATGTTGTGCTGTGCATGCGCGTGGAAGGCTTGTGCAGCTCTTCCCTTATCAGAACCGAAGTGTTGGACATAATAATGTGACCTGACATGTTCTTGGGAAAGGGCATTAAACAGACAGCCCCGCAGTGTGCGTGTTATTGTCACAACTCAAAGTGAGTTGCATGTTGCTGTTTGCCCTCCGTTGAACAACAAGCTCTTTAATTGATCCATGTTTGCCAGCTCTTTGTATTGGTGTATTTATTATTAGGTGTTATTATCAAGGGCAGGCTCACCTGTAGGGAAAACCAGTTGCCTGGGGTCTCGAGATTGTTTTAGGATGTGTTCCAAAAGCTTAAAAACACATCAAAATGTTTTATGCATCACGATTCTTTTATGTGCCTCCTCCTCTGCAAAGGGAAGCAGTGATGCTACCCAGATACTGTGACATTGTTATCACAACAGAAGATTCAGTGTGGCAATTAAGAATAACAAAAAACTTTTAGTTCAGGACCATATAAAGGCCATACAGCGACATGGACTTACCAACCAGACAAAAAAAGTGCCATTTTTAACTCATTCACTGCCAGGGTTTTTTTCATCACTCGAATTCCAGGACCCACAGAATATTGATTTTTAGGATTACATCAACCTTAAACGCAGCATAAGAAACCACTGACTCTCTTCTTTCATCTTCCATCCCGTCAATGTATTTTGCTGTACTTGTTTGTTCTGAAAACCTCGTGTTGCACAAAAAAAGCCGCCAGAAGAGGGCGACCAAGCACCATGGAAGGAATTTATCAGCCTGTGGAAACGGGCTCACAGGAGCTTGGACGCCATTTTCTGCCTCTTTTTGGGTGAAACATTTCCCCCCAATGTTGCCTCAAAATGGCACGGAATAAATTCTTTAATCGATTGCAAACATGTATGCATTCCTCTTTGGAACTATTTGAATCATATTGATAACCGATGTGTAACAAGAAAGCATATTCTCCGAATCTGAAGCCATTGTTTTGATTAACTAGCAATGCAAGACGTCTTGGCGTGACGTCACAAACTGGGGGCGGGACTTTCAGAAAATGTCCAATTCGCAGCTCAATTTTTTGCAGATTTTGGACACTAAGTCATTTTTATTGGTGTTTTGCATTTGAATCAAAATATCATACTGCGTGTTTTGGGTATTTTAGATGCTATAAAAGGTTTTTCTGATGTCAGTTAGGAAACAAAAAAGTGACATCGGTTGTCCTTTAATGCAACACCAAATCTGCTGATTCCCATTTGGAACAAACGATTGGAAGGTGCTATGGTTAAAAATTAGTGATGAAGTACGGTGTTGAGGCGACCCACTTCACAGTTTTGCCTTGGGACACAGCGAGCGAGAGAAAAAGGGAGGGAGTCGGAAAAAGAGCAGAGGGTTCTAGTTTCTTTCTTTTTTTCAAAATAAAATAGGACACCTATTTTTTACTCCCACCCTTTTCTCCTTCCTCCGCTCTTCTTTTCTTTTTTTTTTAATGAGTTCAACTCAGAATAACAGCTGACTTCTTGGCATCATTAGTCTTTGTTTATGTACTGCATCTTCCCAGAGCAGCATGCAGAATTGAGAATGCAGCGTATTTACAGTAAAGCGTCAGGATGAAATATAAGAAAGCAAAAAAAAAAAAAAAAAAAAAAAAAAACAGGAGAAATGCTGAGAATAGTGTGGTTGAGACAACAACATCATAACACAGATGCATTCCTCCCTGACCCCTGGACGAGAAGGTGGATCGGTGCCAGCTGCTTTGTTAATTTTCATTTCATTATCCTTCCGATCATTTCTGTACGAACGACATATTCCTCTAATTAGAGAAGCTGTCACTGTTTGACGCAAGCTATGTGCCCTACAAATGTGTTTTTATTGCTGCCTTTTATTTCATTTCAAATTGCGACATTTGAGCATGTGCTGGCTTGCATGAAAGAAAATTGGAGAGGACAGCATGATTACTTACAGTTCATGTGGCCTGCTTGATGCCATATTGTTCTTGAGAACATTGCGAACGCAATGTTGTTTGGGATGTAGCATCAAGCCCAAAGATAAATGCGGCCAGGCCAGGCTGCAGGGGTGTCGCTGCAGGCGACAAGGGACGCTCAGTCATCACATCAGTGGGTGATTAGTGGAACCCTTTAAGCAAGGTCACTTTCATCTCAGCCTTTCACTGTAACTTAACGACACTCTATCCCTTTTGTATTGTATTGTACTCGTTCATTTTCTCTTGCGCTTGACTCCTCATTAACATCTTGGGTGAGCTAGAGCCTACCCTGACTTTGGGCACATGCTGTACTTGTTGCCAGTCGAGCAGATGGAATAAATCAATAGTAAATTCAACCGTACTAAACAAATTCTGATCAATGCAGCAATTATATGTTCAAGTGTATTTGCTACTATACTTTGAATCATAATAATAGCGCTGATGCTCATGCTAAAACAACATAAGAGATTTCCTGGCTGGTATACAAACATAGGCAGTGGTCTATGCAGTACATATTCTAAATTAGTGTACCAGCATGCTTTCTTCTTATTTGTTTATTAATGTATTTGTTGCTGTTGTTTTTCAATTTAATTTCAGTGTTAATCATTACCAATTTGATTATACGATTATAGGACGATTATCACACACTGAAACTTCCTTAATCCTTTTGTTCATTATCTCCCTTCAATTTTTCTCTTTCCTTTCAATCTTCCACATAGGTAGTCCACCCTGCAGCCTGCTGGGCATCTGTTGTCTAGCAACTCCACAACCAATCAGAGCTGGCAGGCATCCCCTCTCCTCCCTCTGCAGTGGAACCAGCCTTGCATGCAAATGGCCGGACGGTGAGAGTTTGCTCAAAACTATCAAACTCCACACAAGCGAAGACAGAGGAACCCAAAACAAAAGCCTTCTATGATATAAAACACAACCATCATTGAAGAACAAATGCTTACACGATGCAGTGCAGAGCAAAAAGAGTAGTTATAACTGTGTGGACCATACCAAAAAGTCTGCATAATTTGAGAATTTCCAAAATGAGATTAGACCGCAGCGATTTTTATTGCAATAATTTGCCAATAAAATAAATGAAATATAACACTTGTCATCTTTGAGGTAGACTGTATGTGGGGAATTGAATAACCTGTGCATTCGCCAAACAGCAGCTCCTCTAAAGTGTTAAAGATCCATATACAGCCACAACAGCCTGTCACCTCCTCCACATGTTGGTCACACTCCGCTATGGGAAGGATTCCATTCTTCAAGCAGCATTTGTCACAGGTCAGCCAACATGGTTGTTTTGGTCACCCTTGCACAAACAGCACGCCCAAGCAGATACCGCAAGTGTTCATTGGGGTTAAGGTCAGGACTGCTGGCAGGCCTTTCCACTCTCTCCACTTCCAAACTTTGGAGGTCACACTCTGATAAATCCTGCGCTGTTCAGGCCTGTGTTGTTATCTTGGAAAATAGAGTCTGGTACTAGACTGTGGAGGCACTGCATCGCCACCGATTGCAGGGTCTCATCTCAATATTTATCTGCGCTGAGACTGTCCTGGTTAAACTGGGTCATTAACCTAAACTACCTTATCAAATTGTCAAATACAACTTTATTCGTATATCTGCAATGACACTGCCGCAGTGTGACAAGTTTGTGTGTATGTGTGGGGGGTCATTTGCTATTGCGAGGTTTTACAGTACTTTGACTTCCTGTGAAGCCTTTGTGACCATATTTAACGTGAGTAGGTATTATCTGACATGACGTGTCAGCAAGAGAAAAAACAGAGAGAGACAGAAGCACAAAGTGAAACATAGAAAACACTTGGCACAGAATCACAAACAACCTCAAAAAATACATTCAAAATCTGAGTGGGAGGGGGGCTTTTCAATCACTAATTATTAGCTTTCACTTTCATCCAACAATCCTCAAGATTACATAGATGCTGAGGCAAGCTTTTAGGGTTCGGATAGTCATCATTAACAAGACTTGGCTCGTCTACGGAAATTTTAATTAACAAGAAAAAGGAGATGAAAATTAATATTGCATTTCTTAGCATTGATTACAGCTCTCAAAGTTCAAGCACTATTCACAGCAAAAGTGCTCTCATGAGCCTTTTTTTTGCAACTCCACAACAATGTAAATTAGATCTCTAGTAGACAGTATGAATTTAACACAACTAATTTCATATTCAGTTTAAAACTTGACATGACGACACCCAACCCCCAAACCCCCTCCCAATAGCAACACACATCAGGAACTGCTTTCATTTAAAGGACAACCGACGTCTCCGGACAAGTTGTGTCAATGATTTGTAAAATGGCTTCAAATGACTTCTACTGAGCGTATTTTACAAAGATTCCACCGCATGTAGCTATATTTTACGTTTTAAGACTCGTGCTGAATATTCCGGAACTCTTGTTTTTGAGTTGGTGACGAGTCCGTACGTGATGTCACTAAAGGAACGCCCCTGACCGAAAAAAAAGGACACTTGTAGCAGTCCTTCCATCACGTCAATGCTTGTTTGGTCTGAAAACCTCGCGTTGCGCCAGAAGAGGGCGTCCAAGCTCCATATAAGGAATTTATCAGCCTGTGGAAACGCAATACACTGTCATGTCTACAAGAGGTCGCCATTTTCTTCTGCCTCTTTTTGGGTGAGACATTTACCCCCAATGTTGCCTCAAAATGGCACAGAATAAATTCTATAATCAATTGCAAACATTTATGCTTTCCTCTTCAGAACTATTTGAATCATATTCATAACTGGATGTGTAACAAGAAAGCATATTTTCCGAATCTGAAGCCATTGTTTTGATTCTCCAGCAATGCAAGACGTCTTGGCGTGACGTCACGAACTGGGGGCAGGACTTTCTGAAAATGCCCAATTCGCAGCTCAATTTTTTGCAGATTTTGGACACTTTAAGTCATTTTATTGGAAAACAGGCAGGACGGTGGCCCTCGAGGACCGACTTTGGACACCCCTGCTTTGTTTTTATTGGTTTTGCATTTGAATAAAAATATTATACTGCGTGTTTTGTGTATTTTAGATGCTATAAAAAGTTTTTCTGATGTCAGTTAGAAAACAAAAAAGTGATGTCGGTTGTCCTTTAATTTAATTAAGTGTTTAACTGAAAACGCTGTTGTGTGGTAACTGCGACATCCTCTGCCTGCCAGTGGCTAAATAGTCTTCCTCCATATGATTGCATCCTAGCCCCACAGAAGCCAGCGGTTCTAATGAAACCCTGAGGGACAATGAAAAGCTGTCACTCTCCTCTAGTTCCCAATAGAGGAAGAATTATGAGACTGATTGCTCCCTTTGCTTTCTCTATGAAGGAGAAACCAAATGTGGCTGGTGTCAGAGATAAAACTGTCCCCAGAGTAGCATTGGGAGCCTCGTAATGGACTGAGCATATGCATCATATACACACACAGCCACACACGAGAGCATACCTGTCAATTTACACGGCTCCATGCTCTTACAAACTGTCGTATTTTCCCTTACAAAATACATAATAATCATACACCATATTTTTTTTCCAAACGTGTTTATTTATGTAGTTTAACATGTTATATTGTACATGCGTTTCGTTATATCATTATGTACATATTCTTAACAAATGATGAAATTACAAGTGTTAATTACTACAGTGTTCTCTATTGTATGCTATTGTATGATCAATATGTTTTCCAGACTTCTACGTTTTTGGCGTGGCTATCTGCATCAAAATGCGTCTTTAAATCATAGAAACCGGAGGCAGCTACTTTCACGTCTTTTTTGCAAGCAACATAATACGAATACAGTAAAGTCTCGTTATATCGATATTCAAGGGAGTCCGAAAAAATATCGATATAACCGGGACTATCGATATATCCGACCCTGTTTGCATGTAATTTTCTCCGTGCGTGCATAGAAATAGTATCGATATAACCGTGACTATCGATATATCCGATATCGATATAACGAGACTTTACTGTATTCCACACCTTTCTTCGAAGCTTGTATCAATCCCTCGTATCGTCCTGACTTTCGCTGTGTTCACGTGTGATTGGAATGATGCAATGGGAAATCTCCAGGCGACAGACGCATGCGCACAGTAGCATCAAACCGCTCGCTTCGTTTGCAACGAATACCGAGATAGAGGCTACCGAGGCGAACTTGTTTGATTGATTTGCCGTTTCGTGATAGTCGGTTGGTACCGGATGGTACCCATAATTGACAAATTAGCATTTTTCCGTACATATTTTCTTGTACGTCGTACACGTCTTAAAATGCATAATAAACGTACTTTGTATGGCCAGATGAATGGTAAATGCGATGCAAAATTATCAGCGAGACTGACAGATGACAAATGCTGCAAATTAAGAACTCTATAATTCTAGCACAAGTGCCATCAACAAAGGGATAACAAACTCAATGCTCAAACAGTCACCAAAAGGTTCACCTTTCAAGTCAAATGGCATTTCATGCAAGTGCTGTCTCTCGACCACAACCACAAAGTGAACACTTTATTCCTCTCTGAGAGCACCCATCAAAACTGACATTTGAGTATCTGGCTCACATCGGGTTGTGCAGGTGCGCCCGTGTTTTGGCTCATGTAAATTCTCTTCTCAAGCTGATTCTGACAGGGTAATTGACCATCCGTCTGTCATAGCTTTCTGCGAGATCCACTTTGAGCAAAGTGACGATGAGGCTATTTGCCATATCGTCATATCAATGTCATCGGTCTATTAATACTTGTTCACGCTGGACTGTTGTGAATGCCGTGACTCCGAAACACTCAGCAAGGGACCGGACTGAAGATTTTACAAACTGAGAATCACATGACACAGGGAAAACAAAAAGGTAGAGAAGGATGTGTTTGTATAGGGCAAAGATCTAACATAATCAAAGCAAAGATCACGAGGTGGATGAGGACTGACCATTAGTTTCAAAGCATATGGTTTGCTCATGGGTCTATAAATCTTTACGCTACCTCCCTTTCTCTGAATTATGTTGGTCCATTTGAGTTTTAATCCCGGCATTTATTTTCTAAAACAAGAAGAGTTTTGATATGCGACAGTTTCAAGGCTCCTCCTCCAGATGTGAGGTGTGATTTACTGTACGTCTGAGCCACGGCAGTAAATAGCAATGGTCAAACTAATAAATCACATGCTTTAGAATGTACAGGGTCCACTGTCATTTTTATTGCCTTATATTTGTAAGTTCATTTCACCCAATCAGTGTTTTGTGTCCATTTATGTCATTTGAGCTCTTGTACTTGTATTTACATCGTTTTATTGTACTCTACTGCATGTCCACTCCTTTGTTAAGCGCTATGTTCAGTTATGGTTTTCATATGCCATTGTAAATGACATCATTTGCTCTAATGCTGCCTGGACTTCAGGAGATATCAATCCTTCAAACGCCAACATGAATTAAGGGTTGCCCCTTTTACACGGCTACCCACCCAAAGTTGTAGACATTGCTTAAAAGAGCCATCTGCAAAAATGCAACGTCAGTTACTTCAGTTTGGAATCCAATCCCAAGGTTGCACACTTGAAATCCATCTTGCCAGACAAGTAAACATTGAATGAAACAAATCAAATCAACCTGGCTTATTTCGAAAGATGAAATCAATGTGTGGAGGAGGGGGTGCGTGCGTGCATGTGTGTGTGTGTGTGTGTGTGTGTGTGTGTGTGTGTGTGTGTGTGTGTGTGTGTGTGTGTGTGTGTGTGTGTGTGTGTGCGTGCGTGTGTGTGTCTGTGTGTGTCTGTGTGTGTCTGTTTGTGTGTGTGCAAACAGGGAGAGAGAGAGAGGGAGAGAGAGAAAGACAGAGAGAGCAGAAAAATCAACATATATTTTTAGCTTCTAGTACCCGATGAGTCATTTAAGCCCCTGATCTTTCCTGACTTTCTCTCCCCCGCCCATCCTTCTGTCTCTCCTCTTCGTTCATTTTTTTTCAAAGGCACAGTCGCACTGGCAGATTGACGAAAAGAGCGGAGAGGAAGAAGACGCACCAGCGCCGTTCTTTACGTGACGTTTACTGTATTAAGGCTGTGGTATACAGGTTATTTCTGTTACCATAACACCTCAACATCATTCAAATAAAATCTGATTGGTTGAGCAGAGAATGCATCCCCTCTGAGTGTGAGATATTTTTATAACAATTCTAATGGTGGCTATTGTATTGCTGCCATGTCAAGTATCTCTCTTTGAAATTGCTGCCTTGTCATTATCAGTGTCTCCCATAATGCTTTGCAACAATTACACATTAGTAGGGCAAATGTTAAACATCCTTATTGCCAGGACGAACAGCTGAGATAAACTGAGAGGGCTTGCATAGCCAGGAAGTGAAGTCAGCGCATAGACACTCAAACTAGAAGGCTCATATGCATATAAACAAACACATAAACACAGATGAGGAACTGCAAATGCACACGGGGCGAGCCCCGAGCTGCCCGTCACGTGCAAACACAAAGTGACAAAAGCTGGCAGACAGTGTCGCAGTGACACTGATGCATGCATAAGAGGGGGAGCACGGAAATGCTATGAGGAATATGGCTTGTGCGCGCTCGCACACACAGACACACATACACACGCAGGCGCACGCACGCGCGCACACACACACACACACACACACACACACACACACACACACACACACACACACACACTCACGTTGAATGTCATCATCCTCACTTTCTCTCCTTGTGCTTCCTAGCTTTTGCTTTCTTTCCTTTTCCTGCTTCCTATCATGCATTGACAAATATTCTGCTGTCTGTTATTGGAATGCTAAATACAGACGCTCCCCAATTTACGAACAAGATACGCTATATTTTGTATATTTTGGGTTAGGGTTAGGGTTAGGGTTAGGGGTTAGGGTTAGGGTTAGGGTTAGGGTTAGGTGTAGGTGTAGGGTTGTATTTTGTAGGCTTTGGTTCGGTGAGTCGGTCTCAGGGGTTCGGTGGATCCTCCGCCACAGAGGTCCACCCCTCAGTCTCGACTGCAGTTAGTAGGCACAGTCATCAGAAGAGGGTTCGGTGAATGAGCATATGAAACTGGTGGGGTTTGGTGGCTCCAACAAGATTAAGAACCACTGCACCAAGGTAATGGGTCAGAGTAGATGGGGGGTGGGGAGCCCTGATCCTGTCAGAGGGGAGGGAATCGGCAATGCAACCCAAGGGCTTATCGCGGAAAGAGGGTAAGACCATATCTGACACGCCAGCATGTCAGCTATGTACACACAAATGGAGGGAAATATACAGAGCTATCATGCGTGTGCGTGCGTGTGTGTGTGTGTGTGCGGATAAGCCAAATGCATATAGGCTGAGGTATCCTTTTGCAGTTATTTTTAAATCTTTCCCAGCATGCATGTGGAGGATCACTGATCCTACTGCATAGGTGTCTATTACCAACGGCACACTCCGGGATCACACGAGCGAGCGAAAGAGCAAATTGTTGTGGAAAGAAAGAGGCGGAGTCAAGCGAGGAGGTTTGAAACAGTGTGACAAGGGGATGAAGACAGGAATAGATGGTGACATATTAGTCTTGGAAGAAATATATGCAAATTGCAGGCAGAAGCCAGGAACCATATCAAAGGAACAAGAGCACAATTTCAGCATGAAAATTGAGGAATGTGCGCGATCGGGATCGGACATGCTGCTGTTTGCTGTTTGGATGAATGTATCAATTGGGGATCTTGGATACACATTTTTTTCAGACCAATAGCAGTGCGAGTAGTTACACTGAGTATTCAACGATACCAAACGATACCTCTCGGACTACTGATAAACATGCATGGCAGGTTCCTTGAACACTCATGTTTGTCCATAGGTGTGTGTGTGTGAGCGTGAATGGTTGTTCATCGATGTGTGCACTGCGATTGGCTGACAACCAGTTCAGGGAGTCCCCCGTTGACTGCCCGAAGGCAGCTGGGATTGGCTGCAGCATGCCTGCGACTCTCGTGAGGATAAGCCGATTTGAAAACGGATGGATGGATGTTTGAAATTGCGCTGCTGAAAATGTTGCCAAAAAAATTCAGCTAGCCCCAAAACAAGTTTCCCATCAATGTGTTGTGTGCAGCATATGTAATAAATGAGGAGGTGATTAAACATTTAAATGGTTTCACAGTCAGAACGGCCCTCTAAAGAAAACATAAACACAATGTGTCCTGCGACAAAAAATCAGTTTGACACCCCTGTGAGTCGACAATAACAATGTTTAGTTTTTTTTCTTACAAATTCAGTTTTATAGTCAAATTCAATTTTTGAGAAAAGGTCACATCATAATGGCTAGAGACAGCAGCCATTGGTTCACAGTGATATAAAGGCATACATAGTGTATAAAGTGTGTGTACGGGAGCGTGAGGTCGTCTTTAACTCATTCACTGCCATTCACTAATTTATTCAGGAATTGAAAATATGACATAGAGCGCCATTCCCGAATTTGTCCGGGTTTTGTTCTTTTTCTTGTTTGGGTGCCGATAACGCGCTGGCCATGGCCTCTGGTCATGTATTTCCCTTCCACAAGGGGGCAGCATTTCTATTTTGTCCATGTTAGCGCTTTGTTCCAGCTTCAGCTATTGTTAAAGGGCTATATAAACCAATATGTCGTTGTATTTTGGACAGCCACCCTTATTTCAAGTTCATATAACTCCAGACCAATGTAATTTAGGAGTTAACTCTTTTTTTTCTGATGAAAGAAGACACTCTCGGGTTTCATACACCGCATTCAATGTTTATGTCCTAAAACTCAATCTTCTGTAGGTCTTGGAATTCGAGTGACAATGACAAAAACCCTGGCACTAGAGTGGACACATTTTTGCACGTCTCGAAGTGAATGCGTAAAGTGTCACATTGTACCTGTTCATGCACGTATGCGTGCGCGTATGTATGCCTAAAAGCCTGCAGACAACCAGGCCAATGGCTACAATTACAGTGACGGGATTTGAAAGAACTGGGTCGGCTTCGCAAAGAGATCTGCCCCTGGGATGCCAAGACCAGCCAGAGCTCTGAGGAATCAATTCGGAACACATGCACAGACACACACACACACCCGCAGAAATAATATATTGGCCTTTTTTTATGTGTAAGCCATATTAAAAAAACATGATCAAGCGGAAAATCCCAATGACTGTGACTCGTCCTTCCCACAAACACACACTTTTACTCCCTAAGAGCCCAAAGCGCCATTATACAGAGGCTGCAATATTCACACTTCATGCACGCGTAACTCGGCTGCACATGGGATGTGTCCTCCTGCTTGAGTTTGCCACTGCGCTTGTTTGTTTGTGTCGGCAGCCTACCTCTGGCAGAGAGCTTCTTGGTGTTGATGATTTTGGCAGCATACTCTTGACCAGAGGAGATCTTCACGCACCTTCGAACCACGGAAAAAGCTCCCCTGGACAAAACAGTATCAAAAAGGGTGTCGTGAGAAAAGAATAATAATTAAAATTTCAAAATGGTTTTGTGTTTGTTATTCGGAGGGAAGATAGTCACCACAACACGATGACATAATTCATGCTTGTATTATATTTAGTAACGCAGATCATGTGTCTGACAAGTGAATAGATTTCACAATCAGCAACAGAATTAGGCACCTACACTATCTTGAGGTCAAATTTGAAGAGTATATTCATTGGTATATGTATTGTTGTAGAAATATATGCCGTTTATATACATATATACAGAGCAATTCAGTGAATCCATTTTTCATTAGTTTTGTAAAGAGATTCTTTTTGCTAGCTTTTCTATTTTTTACTACTATCTCTATTGGAGCTTATTGCTAGTTGTAGTCATGACGATTATTCATTCGATGGTGAATTCTGACATTGTATGTTTGATAACAGCTCTAAAATGAGAGCACAAATGGACAGTAGCTCTTGTAATTCAGCAAAAGAGGGAAAAGGGCAATGCAATTTGAACTTTAATGGCACAGGGAGGGATTGGGTAGTTAGCTGTAGTTTTAGGTTGAGCTTGATTTAGCGAGCCTGTCAGATTTTATGAAGCAGTGCTCAGCTGCCACTGAGGAGTCACCTCTAAGTTGGCTGAGTTAAAAATAAATAATTTACAGTCATATTTCAGTATCGCAAAGGTGTGCTTAGCAGGCACTGCTGCACAGCTCATTTCACTTGAGGTATGCAGCGTCCCAACCGGGGTCAAGTTGGTCCAATTGGAACAGACAAAGACGGTGAGTAAATGATGACGATGAGTATTGTGCTGTCGTGCCGATCGGGGCACATGTGCAAAGACCACCAAAAAGTAGGTCGGCTCTATTTGAAGGAGCTGCATCTATAAATGCAGCCTTGGAAAGGACTGCCTGCCTCAGTTCCTCTCAGTTCTACACACACAAAGCATTTTGCTATCCATCCTCTGTCTCGGTCTGTGCACTTTCCACTTCCAGTATTTTCCTCCCCCGCAATGTTATAGTTTTTCTAACCTCTGACTTCTAAAATCATATTCCTCAGGTGTAATTTGGTCCATGCAGATTATCCAACTAAATTATTTGGTGAGGTATACACTACAACAGGCTTTTAGGAAAAAGACAGATGTGTCACGTGATCTATCATATACCGCAAAGTGAGCAGCTTGCCACGAAAGCCTACCTCCATTTTATGGATTTGGTGAAGAAATGTTAAAAGCGTTCACGTGTTACATAACGCGTGACTTGTCTACCCGTGGATTCGCTGTCAAGTGCATATGTGTGTGGCTGAGTTAGACTCTTCAGCAAACATTTGGGTTCCGGAAGTCAAATAAGGGAATGCTACCGACAAAAGCATAGCAAGGTGGTTAAGGTATTTTAATAGGATGGGAGAATCTCATCAACATGTTTTTAAAGGACAACCGACGTCTCCGGACAAGTTGTGTCCATAATTTGTAAAATGGCTTCAAATGACTTCTACTGAGCGTATTTTAAAAAGATTCCACTGCATATAGCTATATTTTACGTTTTAAGACTCGCGTTGAATATTCAGGAAGTCTTGTTTTTGAGTTGGTGATGAGTCCGTACGTGACGTCACTATAGGAACGCCCCCTGACGAGAAAAAAAAGACACATTGTAGCAGTCCTTCCATCACGTCAATGTATTTTGTTGTATTGTTTGGTCTGTAAACATTGTGTTGCACCCAAAAGCCGCCAGAAGAGGGTGTCCAAGCTCCATATAAGGAATTTATCAGCCCGTGGAAGCGGAGGTGGCCACAGGAGGTCGCCATTTTGTGCCTCTATTCTGGTGATTGTTTCTCCCCAATGTTGCCTGAAAATGGCATGGAATAAATTATTTAATCGATTGCAAACATGTATGCTTTCCTCTTCAGAACTATTTGAATCATATTCATCACTGGAGGTGTAACAAGAAAGCATATTCTCCGAATCTGAAGCCATTGTTTTGATTCTCAAGCAATGCAAGACGTCTTGGCGTGACGTCACAAACTGGGGGCGGGACTTTCTGAAAATGCCCAATTCGCAGCTTAATTTTTTGCAGATTTTGGACACTTTAAGTCATTTTTATTGGTGTTTTGCATTTGAATAAAAATATCATACTGCATGTTTTGTGTATTTTAGATGCTATAAAACGTTTTTCTGATGTCAGTTAAGAAACAAAAAAGTGACGTCGGTTGTCCTTTAACTCCTTTCTCAATGTGGCTGTCATATTTGGCAGAATAATGCTAACGGGAGGGGGTTGCCAACGTTTCTCAGTTGATGACATTTGTTCTTTTTTTGACCTCATACCACTGAGGCTGAATCGCCAACACCTCTGCTGCTTGAAGCCAAGTAGTGCATTCAATTTTGGACTCCATTGCTTCAACACACGATTAATAATGAATCAGTTACGCATTATCAACCTGAATTCCCAGCGATCATATCATCAATTATTAAATCAATCCTTTTAAAGCTACTGCTCAACGAAAACCTCTGGTAATTTCTCACCGCTGCTAACCACAGGTGAAAAGATGAACTGTGGCCGAATGACTTTTTTTCTCTCTCTCTATAGTGAGAACTGGGGTTTTACAACTGCAACAACATATAAAGTTTTCAGATTACAAAACCATGCAATAAACTAATTTGCACTTGCAGCAGCGTGACAATGTGTCTCTGTGCTCCACAGCAATAATAATTTGGCTTATATTAATGGTTTAGTTTGCTAAAATATAGATATATTGACAATTCTGACTTCTGTACTGTTGCAGGTTAATTTGCCTTTAAAGGTTTTACTTCCCACAATACATTGCTAGGATATAGAATGATTAACACAGACAAATTATTTGGAATGAATTAAAGGACAACCGACACCATTTTTTGTTTCCTAACTGACATCAGAAAAACGTTTTATAGCATCAAAAATATCCAAAACACGCAGTATGATTTTTTTTTGTCAAATGCAAAACACCAATAAAAATGACTTAAAGTGTCCCAAAACTGTCACAAATTAGCTCGAAACTGGGGAGATTCTGAAAGTCCCGCCCCCTTGTTCGTGACATCACTATGGGTTACACATTGCCTTTTTCCAGAATCAAAACAATGGCTTCAGAGAGTTCAGATTCAGAGAAGATGCTTTCCTATTACTCATCCAGTTATGAATATGATTCAAATAGTTCTGAAGAGGAAAGCAAGATGGCGGACAAGCACCATTGGAAATGGGCTGATTTGCCCGCTGGGAATTTGTGTAAACTTACACCTTGTTTATGCGTGTTACCGCAATTGGCTGCCACACAACGATTCACCATCGTGTTATTTGTGTAGTTTTCCTTCTAATTTCGTGATCAACACAGTGTTTTCAGATGAAAAAAAGTGCCCAAAACGCATTGTGTGTCGCTTTGTCGGTCACGGGCATTCCTAATGTCATGTCACTTCAGGAATCGTCATCAACTCAAAAACAAGACTTCCTGAATATTCAGACTGTGTCTTAAAACGTAAAATGTAGCTATATGCGGTGGAATCGTTGTAAAATGCGCTCAGTAGAAGTCATTTGAAGTGATTTTACAAATTATGGATGCAACTTGTTTGGAGGTGTCGGTTGTCCTTTAAAACTCATTCAATGCCAGAGGCGTTTTTTTTTCATGTTTCTTTAAGAATCAGGACATTGAAACCTAGGTATGTGTTTGTTTGTTTGTTAGTTAGTTTGTTTTTAATTCACGTGGTAGAATAAAAATGGGGTTGAAAAAAGATGGCACAGAATGACTTTCAAGTGAATTTGGATAATATCCCACGGCAGCCCTGATGACCTCTCACAACACATTCATGAACTGTGGCATAGTGGTTGGGAATCTCACACGTCCCAAATAGGGGTTACTCTGCCACTATTACTCTGCCACAACATGCACATTGAAGGGTTTGACGTAGTGCACCATTCCCGAATTTGTTTGGATTTTGTTTTTTCTTGCTTGGGTGCCGATAAAGCGCTGGCCAGACCTCTGGCAATGTTTTTTTCCCCTTCCACAAGGGGACAGCATTTCCCATTTTTCCATGTTCGCCCTTTGTTCCAGCTTTAGCTGTTGTTAAAGCGCTATAAACCAATATGTATCTAACGCATTGTAGTTTGGACAGCCGCCCTCATTTCATGCTCATAACTCCAGACCCATATAATTTAGAAATTAACCCTTTTTTTCTGATGAAAGAAATAACCTTTATTTCTGATGAACAAAGAGAGTCTTCGGTTTCTTACGCTGCATTGAATGTTTACATTGTCCGAAACTCAATATTCTGTGGGTCCTGGAATTCGAGTGACAATTACAAAAACTCTGGCACAGGAGTGGACACATTTTTGAATAAATATGAATATGGGAGCCGAATTGGCACCGTACATCCAGGTACTCACCTCACTGATCTACCTCACTGTACATGAGCTAGATCCGTTGGGCGCTTACTCAACGTTGTAAACAGGACTTGGAATAAAACATGGGATGCGATTGAACATGCCTGCATTAAAAACAGCAACCCTCTCCCCCACACCCGTCCCCATGCAGTGCACGCACAAACGCACACCCACACACTCATCCCCCATGTTCCATCCGCACATGCACAGCCATTCACTCACGCGCTTTGCGGAAGGGGGGCTAGGAATCTGTGTCCTTAAACCAAGGCGGCCTATTACGTAACATGCTGACATTTTAATACAGCAATGATGTGATATCACGGTGATAGTGGTGACGATGATGATGATGACGATGATGATAATAATAGTGTTTGCTTACTTCCCCAGCTCCTCAAACAGCTGATATTCGTCGGTAAATCTTGTGCAGATCGTTAACGCCATGGTGGAGGAGACGCTCACTCAGTGCGGTATTTTCTCTCTCCCACTCTGTCAAACCCACCACACGCAATGGTCCGGTTTCGTCGTCCGAGCTGCCAGTGAGTCTTTCATGCACTCACGGCGTTCATCTGCAGGAGGTCTGATGATGAAGAGGAGGAGGAGGACGAATAGGAAGAGGAGGAGTGAGGAGTGAGGAGGATGGTTGGTTGCAGCAGAAAATAAAAAATAAAAGCGCTCCACTTAGGAAGAGTGCACTTCCGGTGATATGAGGAGCTGCGATTGTGTTATTCGTCATCTAGTCGCGGACGCAGCATGTTCTGGCGCATTTGGGTGACCGCGTGTGTGCTGCGAGGCAGGTCGCTTTCACCACAGCGTTGTTCAAGAGTACCTATCCCCAGCTGTGCTCTCAGTCCCGCCCCCTGGGCCGCAGCACTCTGGCCAACCACACACAAATAATCTTTACAGTGTAGACGCCTATGAATTAGATGCACCACGCATGTTATTTTGGTCATTGCAAATCTCAAAGAAAAAAAACAAAAAGAAGACGATATCAACAGTTCACCATTCATTGCGACATAAGGGGAGAAATGATGAGATGAAGTTCCTTATAATGCCTCGAGATGCTCTTGCAAATACGAAATGACACAAATCAACGGATTGTGGGATAAAGCAAAAGGTGAATCCATCACAATTGACCATGGAATTATATCCGCCATTCCCAGATAGTTTACAGCACTTCACCTGTACGCACCCTGGTGGCGTCGCGTAACATCGACAATGGATGCTTCCCATGGACAGTAATCCCTCGTTTTTCGCGGTCAATGGGGAACCAAGGCTACCTGCAATAGACGAAAATCCGTGAAGTATTATTTTTTTGTCTACAGGCAAAATAGCTTTCAAAATCTCAGTCAATCTAACTCAAGCATTACCTTGCATTGATCCATTCCCATATGTTCAATACAGGAACACTATTTTTGCACTAGAGAGATTCATTGAACAATGTTTGTAATCGGTGTTGTTGACTGGGGTTAACGTCTTAATTGCGTTGTACCGCATTGGCTAAATTGATTAATATTCGTGAGGGCAGAATTTTTAACAAAGGTCATATATTTACTCTTATAACGTGCAGGTGTCCCTAATGGTGCGATCAACAATGGGCATTATCGGGTGAATTCTGGACTAGTTTAACACCATATTGCTTTTACAAACAACCCTATGTGAAAAAAAATGATTAGAAAGAACTAACTTAATTTGTTTTTCATTTTTTTATTAAAAAAATGGGTGCAGGACAAAATATATAAATAATGCATTCAGATAGATAAACATTTCATAAATACATTAAATACGTATGTGCAACATAATTTAAAACAATATTAATAGTAACACTTCATTGCAGTGTAGCCTAAGTGAAGAGGCACCACCGCAGACTGCGTGTCCAAACACATGCATACTAAATAAAATAAATAAGACGTTTGATTCAAACATAATGTATCTGTTGATGGCTTCAACAGTTGTTCAGGTCAGGTGTTCTCTGCTTTTAAATAAGGCCAGTCCTTGATTTTCGTAAATGCAGCTTGCGGAGTATTCCTCCCCTCCTTTGCCGGCCGGGTTGTTCAACGTCTTTTGCTGCTGGAAAAAGAGAAGGATTTGCTTTTTAACTTTTAATTCAGTTTCGACTGACGAGATAATTTATTGACAACACACATACATCATAATGAGTTACGAGTGTGTCTTTTAATTTGAAGTATTTACAGTATCACATCTTTACAATGCAATTTATGACCATCTTTGAAAATATCGCATATGTGATACATCTCTTATATTATAGCTCATCAGATAAAGGAGATTTGATAGTATGAATGTTTGTTGTAAAAGTAGGTGAATAGAACTGAACTTACTTCTTCAGGATCCTCTCAATGACTCTCTTCACCCAGTGAGCCGCAGGGTCAAGGCACACCTCCTGGCCAGTCTTTTTAAGTGTAGCACTGCAAATCAAAAGACAGAAGGTGCCTTCAGAACATGCATCATTGGATGGGCGACGACGCCCCCGGCACAAATATGGTTGTTCCATCTCTGAAAGGTCAGATTAGCAACAGAACTGGGGAAAAGTACTTACATGATCTCGGTCTCTTCACAGTGCGAGTTGGCGGGAATCAGCTCCACCTTCTCGATGAGGCGGCCGATGGGTCTGCTCTCTGTCTGGATGCAACGGCAGTGCAGCTCAACTCCCAAACTTCTTAGAGTCATTCCTGCGAGGAAACAGTTGGGGGAATGTGTTTCAATCCAATAGCCCGGATCCTCAAATCCAAATATGCAAGAGTAGCAATTGCACAGCTGCATGACACAACAAATAAGTAAGCTTACCTTCACTGATAGCCACAGAAGCCAGCAGGACCAGTAGAGTACTGAGGATCACTTTGCTCATCATTCTGTTCTCAAATTGTAGAAGTGGTCAAACTTTAAAATGAAGAAGTTGCCGTTCAAAAAACTCGCTGAAGAAGTGACAATGCGGTTGATCGACTTGTTGTCCTTCCTTTTCTGTTCTGTGTTGAGTTCCTTTGAGCTCTGTTGTTTGAATGTAGCGCTGAAGAGGAAAGTTCCTCCTTTTATTGAGCTTCACATGAGTGACATCACATACGGATGTTGCGCAAACTGGGATTGTTGGCAGCCACGCGGGAATTCACAATACGCAGGAAAAAAAGCTGATTTGATTGGCAGGTTAGACGTGTGAGGCACACTCACGGAGTAGGATTTGTCACCGATAAACACTTATCTTTTGAAAAACACAATGACTAAAATTTAGTAATTCAGACCAATGGGATTGGAATGATTGGCATCTTTTACAGCTTCTTTATATTGCTGTTGCTCAGATCCGGGTTAAAGAGAAATTGATCAATGACTACCTGATTCACAGGTGACATATCATAAAAGGTGTGTTTTGATATGAGAGGGCAAGTGGTCCACAAAATATTATAATTGAAATATAAACTCATGAATATGATCTAAATAGAGTGTCAAATCGACCTGTGCCCGCTTAATTGTCATCAAAAACAACAAGAATCCTTCCGTATCCATAATACCTGATAGGAATTAACTTTTTTCGCCACAGAGCATTTTTAACCAGTATTATTTGAGCCTCTATTATTTGTAACTTTCCCAGGCTTTAGTTCCCATTGTGCTACGGTCTTTGGAATGTCATGCCGGTATCAAATTCACTATTGTAGTGGTTCCACAAAAAACACTGTACCACAAAAATACCATCACTGGCATGATGCTCATCTGGATTACTGGTCAAATACTGTAAGTTAGCATTTTATAATAGACATTGATGTAGAACATAATTATCTGAATAAATAATGAATAGATTCAATTTGTTTCTACTTGTATACTAATAATAATAATAATAATAATAATACATTTCATTTATTAGTGCCTTTCAAAGCTCTCAAGGACACTTTACAATCACAAAACAGGGACATAAATAAAACCACAGATGAAATTATAAATAAGAACAAGATAATTTGGCTCATCAACAGCTCAGGATGTATGTTCAATGCAAGTTGGGATCGGCTCTAGCTCCCCCGGAACACGAATGACATCGCCACTACAGAAAACAGATGCATGGATGAATGATAAGGGATGTTTCTTTATTGTGCAAGGACCACATCATTCAATTGTCCAATTCAGATAGACATAATATAACATAAATACAACTTTAAAAGTCATGCTTTTCAGTGAACAGAGAATGAAGTGTGTTTTTCTTTTTCTTTTGTTTTGTTTTGCTTTTTATGGCAGCATTATAGTGATGCTTCTCCAAGAAAACTTTTCTCAAGTCGAACGAAATCACAAGCAAAGAAAAGCACGCTATATTTAATGGAGCCCCCAAAGAAGGGATGATAAAACATTTTTACTGGGGAAGGCAAAGTTGTTTTTGCCACTATGTCACACCAAATACTATGCGGGTTTTACGGTAGCTACAAAAAGATTTTCCTGCATGGTCAATACAACAGCGGCGCATGGAAAAATAAACTCAGATAATTCAGAGAGATCCGACCATACCAAGTATGTTTTAAAGTTGTTTAGAAGTATTTTTTTATTCACCACCTCATTGATCAGTGTATTTGTGTGTGTGTGTGTGTGTGTGTGTGTGTGTGTGTGTGTGTGTGTGTGTGTGTGTGCGTGTGTGCGTGCGTGCGTGCGTGCGTGTGTGTGTGTGTGTGTGTGTGTGTGTGTGTGTGTGTGTGTGTGTGTGTGTGTGTGTGTGTGTGTGTGAATAGTCTTGTGAGGGCCACGAACATTTTATACCATGCGTAGTGAGAACATTTTTGACAACTGAGGACCTTTTGGCCGGTCCTCACAGGTTTTTCATTCTAAAGGCTTCTAGAGGGTTTATATATGGATCTGTTAAAGTTTCAGAAAGGTCCTCACAAATTCACCCAAAATGATTTTTTTGGTGTGTATTTTCATTTCACTCGGATACACAAACTTTTTACTCACTATGTGTGTTTATGTGTGTGTGTGTGGTTAATGAGAGGAAAAAGTTCATACCACAAAAAGTGATGACTTTGAATGTACCCATTCAGAAACCTCACTCCTGCTGTTATTTCAGTTTCATGTCAACTTTTTATTGCCTTGTTTTTAAAGAAGTTTAAGTGGGAAATGGTGTGACATTTAGTGTTCAAATGTAACACGAGTTCTTCTCTAAACTTATCAGCAATGGTGGTCCTCACTACTTTTTTGTAGTTATCCTCACCAAACCAATGAAACAGGAATGTGTGTGCGTGCGTGTGCGTTTTTTTGTCATCATTTGAAATATTTGCAATCAAATTGAATCACAGTGGAAATGAACATTTCAAATAATATGAGGCTGATTTCACTGCATCGCATGTTGTACACACGGTTACTCATGAAATGTAAAGGTCAGGAAAACGTAACAAGAGAAAATTGATGACATGATATGATGATATGCTGCATGTCCGACACCAAATTAAGTAAAAGTTTCCTGTCATGCTTTATGACTGCGGCAATTGTAATAACTCGTGAGCTACAATGGCTTGAGACAAAGTCATGGAAAGTGAGATATGACGCAAACCCGGCAAGCTGAGACACGTCAGATCATCTGAGATCTTAAAATCCAAGTCATCGGTCATGCCGCAACAGGAAGTATGGCGCAACATTTGTGATGGTGGTGCATTTACGCTTAATATAGGCTCAAAGACGCACAAAAAAACCAAGATGTGTGTATGGGGAAAAAAAGGGAAGAGAAATTTTAGTTACCTACTTATGCAGGTCAAAAATAAGAAATGAAAACAGGTTAAATTAATGTGAATGTCTCATGAGTCGGGGATGAACTTTATTTGCACAATTTCCCTAGTGCAGGTTGTAGCTAATGTAGTCTATTTTGTCCGGTAATTCCCCCTTTCTTCAGTACTTCTACCGAACGCGGCAGGCATGGCATTTCTTGTTTTTATTATTCCTTCATGACAAGTTAAATCAAAGGTAGAGGCAGGTAAATTTCATTTGGATAAGTCGTGTATGTGACGCTCCCTTTTGGGAACTTGATCCATTTAGCAACAACCAAAACGTTCTCCATTGCAGCGGAAAGGCGCTTAAAAATGACAAGCAGGCAAGACTCCGATCATCTACCCCACAGGTGTCAAAGTCAAGGCCCGGGGGCCAAATCCGGCCCGCCACATCATTTTATTCGGCCCGCGAAAGCAAATTTAACTTAACCAAAATTTTAAATTGTCCGATGTCAACCACAAAAACAGTCATTATTTTTTACTTCAAATTTGAAAACGAGTTCTTCATTATTTTGTTGTGTGCTATGTATATAATATGTGGAGATGATGAAACATTTATATGGTTTCCCAAAATTCATAACGGCCCTCCAAGGGAAACCGTAACTACGATGTGGCCCGCACGAAATATGAGTTTGACACCATTGATATACCCCATAAAAAATGGATCATCGTTTAAGAACACTTAATTCAACAGAATGACTGGAATTCGGGTAATGTTTGGTTGTTGGAGTAAATAATTACACAAGTAGATCAATAAACTGGCATTGCAGTTCGCATAAATGATCCAACTTCTCTACTTCGGAAAATGTAAGAATTTCACTTCATTTGACAAATGATTAGTATTTTCTGCAAAGCTTTCTTCTGCAAGAAGACACATAATTGTTTTCCAGACAGCGGCCAATTTTCGTATGAATTTTCCCAGACCGCAATTATATGCTGATAATCTTGAATCAGATAGTGGCTGGCTCAATGCCTAGACCCGCTTTGTGCAGCTGATTGCACAATAAACTGGACCAATTGCAACATACTGGGATGACTTTGTCGTGTGTGCGTGAGTGTGTGTGTGGACGCGTGTGTGAATTCACTAGAACTGCACTATTCATCCTGAGCTTTTTATCTGAGCTTTGATTTTTCCCATCATTTTAGTTTCTGCATGTAAAATAAACTTGAGTGCATCATATTTTGCAAGTCACTGAATCTCCCTGGGAACTAAACCAATGTGCAATCGCTGGGCTCTTACAGACAAACAACCATTCACATTGACATTCATCCCTAATGTATGTTTCAGATTCTACAGTTCACCTAAATGGGATTTGGGGGGCGGGGGGTGCGCCCACTAAGGCCACAACCTAGATCTGAATCAACAACCTTTAACAACTGTGAAGTCAGTCTGACATTGTGCCACTCTTGGCGTTTCATACGATGCTAATGCTAATGTAAAGCATAAAATATCTTTGCAGGTGCAGTTGTTCTTGCCCAGCATGACTTTTTGTCAGTGCGTGATATGATCATGAATACCGCAACAGCCCAATTGCACACCGAGCGTGCACAGAAAATGTTTGACAACTCCACATGCGGTTTGTAGAATTATTTTAGTATGCACCTTGACATCACCGTTTCACAAATTACCATCTGAACACGTGAGTAGGTGGTTGTAAAGGAAGGCGATACTGGGTGCAAGGAGTTCACGTGGGCAAAACTACAAGCTAGGAAAAAGAAGACATGAGTCATAAACCTCGCAGTATTGTTTAGCTTCCGCTCACGTTTTGTTTTTCTCCATTATCTTTGCGATAGGGATACTGGAACTTTGCTGCGCAGTGTGGCAGCCGATAAATACCTGATTTTAATCCAAAATAATATCCACGACACCAGCTTGCAATGAGTCAACTGTATTTTTTTCTTTTTTCTTTTTAAATTTGACCCAGTGTGAGGCAACATGAGAAAGTCAGGACACGCTCAGCAAAACGCTGATGAGCAGCCGCTGGGGATTTCTGGAGATGTCAATGAGTCTTTGGATTTCCAAAGAGCCTCAGGAGGAGGAGGAGCTCCTTTTATGGTCCTTCGGAATATGAGTAGGGGGTTCCAGGTGTGTCGGCTGCGAAACTTGCATCCCACGTGTTGAAAACTTTCGTCAGTGATGTCTTATTATTTCGTGCCCGGACAGGTTTGCTGGTTTAACATACAGGAACTTAATCATATGCAAAGACATCGTAACGTTTAGTGACAATTGGTATTTTTGCACACACACTGGTGTTCTTTAACTAGGTAAGAACCGTCAAATTATTATATTGCGATTTTATATCGATATCACAGGAGTCACTCATCACATCATCAGTGGCTCAGTCAGTAGATAAAATCAAGACTCATTTTATGGTTGTTATACTATGGCTATGTCTTAACCGGAAATAACATAAGACCCACGTGGTAAAAATATGTCATTCAACACATACATACTGCGCATATACTGTATACTATATTCATACTTTTTTCAGTAAAGACATATCAAGCGTTGTAAATAAACATTTGATGGTAAATAAGTAACCATGATCCTTTAGAATGATTGAAAAGAATATACAGTGAGACCTCAACTTACAAACTTTTTGTCTTACAAACGTCAAATTTATGAAAATTAAACCTTATAATAAGCACTATTTTCATAATAAACACCCACCACGGCTGGCGGAGTGATCTTAGGCGGAAGCACACGACCGAACAGCACCAGAAGATAAGTCACCAACAGTCCTTATGGAAGGTGACTCTCCTTCCATAAGCCATCAACGACCATCAAAAAGGTAAATAAAACTTTATTTTACAGCACAGTTTATTTCTTTAATTACAGTCCTCATGTAATGCGCCTCTCTTTCCAAACAGCAATTCCCTTTGACCTCTAATGCCATTCCATCAAGCCATAAATGACCATCACAAATGTAAATAAAGTGACTTTATGATACAATTTAGTGTATTTCTTTCATTACAATACAATAGCACATTTATTATACATAGAATAAGGTATGTTGTGTGTAGTTTTAAGGCTTATTTAGTTGAAAAGTATATTTTATGGAAACCCGGGAACGGATTATTCCCATTTTAATGGTTTCCTATGGGAATTTTTTTTTAGATACACACTTTTTGGCTTACACACTCTGTCTGGGAACCAATTAAGTTCGTAAGTTGAGGTCTCACTGTATTACATTGCCCAAAAAATTACAATGAATATACGTTTGCGCTCAGAAAGAAAAAAAACCACAAAATTTGACCAAGGTGTCATGTTGAGACTCACTTTGTGGGAAAACCTTTGAGCGCTGTAAATGTAAGTACAGTACAAAAATGAATGGACAAATATTATAGCTGCATTTTTACAACAGATTTTTTTTCCTCGCTTTCTTAGACTCTTAGCTAGCTAGCTAGCTTTCTATCCGTTTGAGTTACTTCTGGGTTGAGTGATTATTAGCTAACTCTTAGCTAGCTAGCTTTCTATTACTTCCGGGTTGACAGAAAAACTGATCCTGTTACTGTAAAATGACCTTGAGAGTTTTGAAAGGAGCTTAGAAATGAAATGTATTATTATTATTATTATTGTTATTATTATTATTATTATTATTATTATTATTGTTATTATTATTATTATTTCTTACAGACAGTGGCTATTTTAGGTGTTCAATTACCTTACATGAAGGCGGAAGTATACGCCGAAACATGTAAGGTAATTGAACACCTGAAAAAGCCAATGTATGTAAGCAAAGAATATGTTGTAAATTAGATAACAAGTAGACAGTATGAACTTAACAGTACTATTTTGTATCTAACTTGAGATGGCGGACCAACTCTTTCTATGTTCATGACACTAAAATCATTTCTTCATTTTGTGTGGTTCAGTGCTTGAGGTTTGCCTTTAACCGCGCACTTCTGAACCATACAGTATGGATAACAGAAGTGTTATTATTGGAAAAAAATCTGTGCCAAATGCCATCCTATTATTCAAATTATTCAATGGATGGATGGATGGATGGATGGATGGATGGATGGATGGATGGATGGATGGATGGATGGATGGATGGATAGATGTTTGTTTTTTTGTACCCATTTCAAAGAACTCTCTGGCCTATAAATGACCATTCAAGAATGGGACAAAAACAACGAACAAGAAACTGATTTTGCAATTTTTCTCACAAAAATCATCCTGGTTCCGAGCCTTGTGTACATTGGCCAATGAAAATTATTCACACTGCAATGGATACTTGGACTTTATGTTTATCAGTAACCACATAAGAAGTTGTTCTATTGCAGTTTCATCAGTAGGGGCGCAGTGCAAATGGCATTAGTAAGAAATATAACAGCATAAGTACCAAGTTATGTTAGGTTCATACTGTCTACTTGTTATCTAATGTACAACAGATTCTTTTCTTACAGACAGTGGCTTTTTTAGGTGTTCAATTCGAACGACGAAAGCGGAAGTACACGCCGAAACATGTAAGGTAATTGAACACCTAAAAAGGTCACTGTCTGTAAGAAAATAATCTGTTATAAATCATAAGTACCACGTTTCTGAATACAAACGAGTATGAGCTTAAAAACATCAAAATGAATAAAGGGGATGGAAACAAGGACAATGTGACAAAAAGAGCAATGTCCTATAAAAGCTGAACTTTTGTAAATGACAACACCCAAAAAGTTAAATTAAAGAGACATTCGCTATACAATTAAAATAAACGCAAGTTTTACATGAGTACTTCTACAATCCGAGTGTAACTCCTTAACTCGCTGACTAACTTGAATCACACAACAAAGACAACACGTGCACAACGGCGGGAGTGTTCTCATAGGAAGTAATAACAGTTTGAATGAATCAATGTTATCATCCGAAAAAACCGAGCCCTCATTTTTCATTGGTACCATGAGTTCCTTGGAAATCACACACACTCTGAATCGAGTCTACAGTTAGCACTTCCACGCTCGCTCAAGCATCGGTCTTAAGCCTCAGCACACAATTTGAAATCATTTGCAAATATTTGTTCAAGCAGAGTAGGAGTAGGAGGGAGCACCCCTTTTGATTTTAAGCCATCTTCTCCATTTTGTCTTGATTTGTCGGTGCAATGTTAGGTATTTGCTATTTATTGATCTATCTGTTTGTTTTAGAGAAGGGAATGTTGCGTTTGGGTGTTTTTTCCCATGTTGACACTTTGTCTCTAAATATAAACTGCTCGTTATGAACTGAATTAATCTTTGGGTTTATTTGGGTGGGAAGATGTGCTCTCGCCTGGCTCAGGTTCACCTACCTTGGGGAATGACATGTCATTGACATCGTTTATCTGGAGTCGTGACTCAGGGCGGTCAAAGTAGATTCCATGGGAAGCTGGATTCTGCTTCCCGTACTGGTCCCGATTCGCTCCAATGACGATATGACTCACTTGCGGCTAGTCACTACCCCATTGATCTGTTGGAAAAATAGCTCCTCGGTGATGGGACATTATATGCTTCCTTAGAACCTATAAAACAAAACAAGAATGTTAATATTAATTTCTCCACATATGAGTAAAAATATTCAAAAGACAAGATATTATTTCATGTTTTGTTTTCTATGCATTCAGAGAAACCATACTTTATATACATTATTGCTGAAAGGCATCTTTGAGACAACTCTGAGTATTATTTAAGCACCTGGACCAAGTGTTCTCTTTTATTAAAATATAAATATGGGCACCATTGCACATAATTAGTTACAGGTACAGTACTTACAAAATTTGATATTATCTCCCATTATGGATAAATCTGGAGCAACTACATAAATATTCTCAAACAAAAATTTTCATGCTAATAAATTGTACATCTGTTTGATGAACCCTTTTATTTGGTTGTATTTATTTACCTTATTTTTGTTTGTTTCATTGACCAACAGTATTCCATCGTAAAATACACGGTGGCTGTGGTAAATGTTTATGTATATTTAAGTATGACGGATCTGCGGTGATGGAATGAGCATTTTCCCAGCCAGACGTTTGCGTTAAAATCAGGACGGTTGGATATCAGTATGCCATGCTTGAGATGGCAGAAACAGGAAGAGACTCGATGGAGTCTGTGAATGACATTGGCAGATAAACCGCAGTCATGCCCCGCTAGTCTAAAATGTTGAGTGATAGTGTTCATTTATTTTATTAGTTGTCTGAGTAGCACTTGCAGTGGGTCTAATACTACCCTGCAGAACAACTATTTTTTGGGCGTATGTGCATTTATATTTGGAATTGTGTTTGTTTCTTGTTCAGCAGTTTTGTGACTTCTTAAATGATCAATTATGACCAAGAATAACCTTTGCATTGTAAATACGTATGTGGGAGTTTTGTTTTTTGCTGCAAGACATTTGTTTTTGCAGTAGCAGTCAATGACTTTAATACATGCACTGAAAAAATGTCAACTAAAATATTAGATGTATGAAGAGCACTTATTTAGCACGAATGCATGTCTTTTGTCCAGAAGCAATATTTGACATGTACTGTATTAGGAAAGGCATGCCCCCAAGAGCACTGATGAACAAATGTGGTCCCCTCCAGTATTTTAAGTGCCATTTCCTGGTCTAATTTCTTGTTCCAGGAAGCAGGCTAATGATTAAAGAGTGACACTGGTATTGTAGAGAGAAAGAAACCCTCAAGAACAGAACCACCACAGTGATTTCCTCAAATTGCATAATAGATTTGTTGTCATAAAAATAGATCAACTAGGCTGCCCCCACCCCCCCCCCACCCCCAACATCCCCTCACACTTTTTACAGCTATAAAAGCTTCCTCTCTAACAGGAAGACCCTGGAATGTGGGAATTTTTGGCCACTCATGGAGATGTTAACAACTGACTACCAAAATAAAAAAAGACACAGCAGCATTCCACCTCGTGCAACTGACAATTTAATAAACATCATATGTGGGGCCTAAGAACCACTTGGGGGCCTATTAAATTCGAAGGATGTGGGAAGCAATGTAATGGCTAAAATCTTGCTTCGTAGATCAACATCGCCACCTTTCGGTAAGAAAGTTCCACTAAAGGCCATTAGACTAAATGTCCCATTCATTTGTTTCCTTGTTTTATATATATAGTATATATAAGGATGGCAAGGTATGCCACAAACATACACACCGACACACATCCCCACATACAAGCTGGTTGGTTAATCTGCACAAGGTGTCGCATCGCCCAAACAGTGCAAAATATTGTACTGAATGTCTCATCTTTATCATATTGGAATAGTCCAAGATTGATTCAGTGCATCACTCCTTTCATTGTCTCATTCATCAAGTTAGTGGCCTTGTGATACCAGAAACATTCAATCGCCTGTTTTTCTTGAAATGAGCTGTTCTCATCTCCAACCTCTATTCATACTGGCACGTTTTGAGAAAAATAATTACTGGTGACTGGTTGACAGGTATCTTTTCTTCCCAATGTTTCCGAAAGCTGTCATGAACACGAGCTCCTGCATGGTAGGAGCCCACAAATGATTGAAAAAAAAAGCACAAGAGAGGGGGCAGCCACTCGAACATTAACTTATGATATGAAGTAGCACCAAAATATCAAACTGTGGGCCATAAATGGGTCCCGGGTCACAAGTTCAAAACACCTGAAATAGAGATGAAGTGGTGAGTGACATAAATGATATAGGTACAGTATTAAAGTTGCTCAACTGCGAAACTATATTAAAGGGGGAGTCGGCAGTGCTATAAACTAAAAACAACAAGCGAGATTTGCGTGCACTTTCACTTCACTCATCTCTCCCCACCTGAATCTCTGCCCAAAGCCACACCCCTCATTAACACTGTATGTAACAATCACTGGAAACTAGCTATTGTTTTGAAAGGCACTTATAAATATATTATTATTATTAGCTATGGCTGCTACGTTCAGAGCATGAGCATGACACCGACCCGCCAAATTGAGTCGCCTCAAAGAAAGAAAAACATAGCACTCAAAATGTAATGCATTATATTAAAAATATGTTTTAAAATTATAATAAAATAATAATACATTTTATTTCAAGCACCTTTCAAAAGCCTTTGAAAAGCATTTCAAAATCAGAATCAGAATCAGAATCAGAATACCTTTATTCGTCCCGCAATGGGGAAATTTGCAGTCCACAGCAGCAATTGAAGAGGGATGGGGTTGGGGTGGGAGTGAAAGGATAGAAAACAAGATATTCTAAGCATAACAAAATAAAAATGTCAACTGTATACTGTGCAAATGTAGATGTGCAAAAACCGTTCTATAAACAAGACTGTACATAGTGCAGTGCATAGTACAAAATACATTTATATGTGATTTACAAATGAATATGATAAGATAGTTAACAGTTGTTGATGAAGAAAATGCATCTGTGTATTCTAGCCTCTCAAAAGTTGTCAAGCTCAATCAGGTTTGAACAGAGAACAATTAGAAGATTGACATTGTTATTTTCTTGAGATGGATATTCTGTCATGGTTTCAGCCAAGCTTGCAAAGCCAAAGGTAACTGGTCATCGGCCGTGGTTGTATCCCCACTATGAGTGGGCATGACAAATGATTGATGCCGAGGTTAAGCGTTTTGTCTCTTGTTGGTTGTTTTTGCAGCTCCTGTGGTTCTACGTAGAGGCACAAGATGGGGCCAGAGATAGGTGGGTTTTTTTTTTCAGTTACTGACTACTACTCACCACTGTTGTCATGTAATATTGACAGCTTTGACAAACGTGACAGTGATGTTTTTTAAATTGCAATATCCCTTTTTTTATATGTTGATTAATGGTCTCGTCAATATGGGGCCTGGTGATTGGCTTGTTGATGAAATTGGAGGACTTTATGAAATTTGTGTAACTCTGATAATAAAGAATTGTCTAAAATTTTGAGTTTTTAGATGGTGATGAACATTTTTCTAAATATTTGAAACACAATGGTGTGGATGACCCGATAACCCCATTTTTTATGAGCCCCCAAGAGACGAAACAGGCCCCTGTTCGTAAACAGCGGTGTGGAGGGGAGGCGGAATATGAGGACATGATAGTTGCTGTCTTGTGACACTCGTCTTGGGAATGCGACAACAGCCTCATCCGGACTTTTCCAGGAAAAGGAGAAAGCGGAATGACTGTTATGTTTCCGATTTCGCTATTATTGCGCTTTCGCACTTGGCAGCAGCCTGCCTGCTCGCTTTGTTTTGAACTCTGCAAACAGCTTGACGAAAGTCGCTGTCTCAGGCATCTTCGGGGCGGAGAGCTACGTACCGCGTCCTGTTGTCACGATGTCCAAACATGGTAAAGCGGTGAAATAAAAAGGTTGGTCTTCACTTTTTAAAAGATCTTGCGTGAACGTGTTAACTTTATAGTTAGCGCGTTTGACTCTTAACTAGCTTGCTAGGCTACTCGCTCGATCGATTGATTAGCGTCACACCCACCTTGGCGTTTGTCTGAATACAGTATAAATGGTTCAAGTATATTTTCTTCGCATAATAACGCTGATGTTCCTTCCTTCGTTTTCACATCAGCTGTTTATCTGTAACGGCTAACGGTTCACTGTTGTATTATGTGTGTGGGCGTGCGTGCGCACTGTGCCTTCTTATGCAGCACCCCCGTCCCTGCTGTCATGGAGGTGGGCAGCCTCCCAGTAGAGCTGTGGAGGGTTATCTTAGCGTACCTGCCTCTCGCCGACCTGGGCCGTTGCTGCCAGGTGTGTCGCGCCTGGAGGGAGCTGGTCCTCTCTCTTGATAACACCCGCTGGAGGCAGTTGTGCCTCTGCTGCCCCGAGTGCCGTCACCCCAACTGGCCAAGCAAGCCTCACCTGGAACCCGCGTCGTGGAGGGATGCCCTCAAGCAGCACGCCCTGGCCACCCGCACCTGGACTCAAAACGGACCCGAGCACCAGCCAACAGCCTGTCTCCTTTTATTCAAGCGCCGGAAAGACCGCAAGGTTTGGCATGTGGGGCCCGGGTTTGAGTTTGAGACCCTGCGAGGAGCCCTTGGAGTGGCGGGGCCTTATGACCGGTTGGTTCTCCATCCTGGGGTGTATGAAGAGCAGGCTGAGGTGGCCCTCAAGGTGCCTGTGGAGCTGGTTGGACAGGGCAGGCTGGGTGAGGTGGCCCTCTTGGTGTGTATGGAGCAGCAGTGCCCGACTGCCAGGCTGTGTAATCTGGTTTTCATGCCGCCCTGGTTCTCCACCGTGGTCTATAAGGTGAGATAGTTTTTTGTTTGATCCAGAACCACTTTTTGAAATAGTAGGACTTAAGTAAACCGGAGTTCTACAAGGAGCTACTTGAATAAGCCCAAGTATTCAATGAAAGAAAATACAGTATGCATAATTGGTAACTATTTTGTTTGTTTGCAGTAACATAAAATACTGTAATATAAAGCAAATTAAAAAAAAAATAAGAAGAGAAAGCACATAGTCGTCTTTGAAATGTAAATCCGCCTCGCCATTTCAAGGTAGGGAAATGCAGCAATATTGTCACATTTGATAAATTCCCATTTTTATGTTGAGACTTGTATTTGCCAAAACAATTTCCTTTGTGGAATTTAATGCATAACACTATTTTAGGAATAAATGTGACATCAAGTCATTGCCTGGCTGTCCTTTGCACCAACCAATTCTTTAGTGATACACCGAATGACTTCTCTGTAGATGTAAATCGGTATTCTCTTTTTTTATTTCCCTACCAGGTGACCAGATTTCTCCCTGACGTTTTCATGTTATTTTCTTGCAGCTGGCATGCAACTGACCTAAATACACAAGTAGAATTAAACAAACATGACGAAACCTCGAGTTCATTTTGGGATAGGGATGAGAAGAAATGCATTAAGCAATAAACCTGATGTACAAATAGATTTTATTGGCTTTGTGGGCAACATAAAATGACATGGTTGGCCTGATCAGGACTATGTGGCTTGAGTTTTATGCTCGTGATCTGAAGTCTTTTGAGAGGCAGATATTTTTCTTGGTAGTGCTGGAAAAAAATCACAAGGGGTTACCCGTTTCTTTTTTATGTGCATTCAGGTCATGATCATTTTTGAAAATGTTTTTCTTGTTATTATTTTGTACTTGGTTAATGCAGGATTGTTCGGATTTAGCAACGGATTAAATGTGGTGCTATTCTAGTTTTAGTTTCTTGTTATTTTTTTAATAGACACATTTCCTCTGACTTACCATGAAATGTTGTTCTCGTACTAAATGTGCTGGATCACAGTGGTGTTTCAAAAGAAATAGTTGCTGATGCCGTCATTTGCGTCCCCCCCCCCCTCTCTTGTTTGTTGTAGACATCGTGGGGTCATGTCCAATTGGATAACTGCAACTTTGAAGGGGCTCAGCTGCAAGTCCGCGGGCCAGGGACTTGCCAGGCCCGCTATTGCTCCTTCTCAAAGGGAAGCTCTGTACATTTGCTCAGTGTGGCTCTGAGTTTACTGGAAAGCTGTGATTTCTCCGGGAGCGATGCCGCTTCTGTAACAGTGGAAGGTTCACCCGTGTCTGAAAAGAATTGGGCTTGCAAATATATGGCTGCCCTGGCCAGGACATTCTCACCGTGTGAGAGCAATAATCGAGGGAACTTCACCGGTTGTTCTGATGCTACTGTTAAAAAGGAGCGCACAAGGATGGAGAACTGGAAGCAGCAAAACGGATCGGAAGCAGTTGATCAGGGCACAGTGATTGAAGATGAATGGCGTGTTGGTGAAGATGACGGCAACGGAGAAGGAGGAATCACCCAAAAAACATTTTCAGCGGATTACAAAATCTCATGTGACAACCATGGACTTGCCTATTTACTGAAGCCCCGTGCAGATGGCTCTTTGACATCCGCCTCCTGCCCACATCCCCCATGCGTGATTCCGGAACCTCTCACCCTACAGCAGGAAATAGAGAGGGACCCAGATGCTCAGATGTTTGTAGCGTCTACTCTAGGCTGCCTCGTCAGGCGTTGTCTATTTAGGGATGGGAAGGGAGGAGTCCATATGTCTAATTACGGACAAGCTCGACTGGAAGGCAACATTTTCCGTTGTCTCAACTATGGTGTCAGATGCATCCAGAACTCCATAGTAAGTATGGCCATGATAAAGAGGAATCACCGAAATCAACCACAATTTATTGTAGGGAATAATTCACATACCGTAAATCATCATTGGGGTGCGCCCCCCACCAAAAAAAAAAAAAAACTGCAACGCCCAATTTGTCAATATCACTTACTGTATATCTGATTGATGCATGAACCGAAAAGACAAAAAAACATATAATGACTTAAAGGACAACCGACGTTTCCGGACAAGTTGTGTCCATAATTTGTAAAATGGCTTCAAATGACTTCTACTGAGCGTATTTTACAAAGATTCCACCGCATATAGCTATATTTTACGTTTTAAGACTCGCGCTGAATATTCAGGAAGTCTTGTTTTTGAGTTGGTGACGAGTCCGTACGTGACGTCACTGAAGGAATGCCCTGACCGATAAAAAGACACATTGTAGCAGTCCTTCCATCACGTCAACGTATTTTGCTGTACTTGATTGGTCTGAAAACCTCGTGTTGCACCAAAAAGTCGCCAGAAGAGGGCGACCAAGCTCCATGGAAGGAATTTAGCAGCCTGTGGAAACGGGCTGATTAATTGATCACAGGAGCTTGGACGCCATTTTCTGCCTCTTTTTGGGTGAGACATTCCCCCCCCGCCCGTTTGCCTCAAAATGACACGGAATAAATTCTTTAATCGATTGCAAACATGTATGCTTTCCTCTTCAGAACTATTTGAATCATATTCATAACTGGATGTGTAACAAGAAAGCATATTCTCTGAATGTGAAGCCATTGTTTTGATTCTCCAGCAATGCAAGACGTCTTGGTGTGACGTCACGAACTGGGGGCGGGACTTTCTGAAAATGCCCAATTCGGAGCTCAATTTTTGCAGATTTTGGACACTTTAAGTCATTTTTATTGGTGTTTTGCATTTGAATAAAAATATCATGCTGCGTGTTTTGGGTATTTTGGATGCTATAAAACGTTTTTTTCATGTCAGTTAGGAAACAAAAAAGTGACGTCGGTTGTCCTTTAATTTTGGCCTTTTTTAAAAACCACATGATTGAGGCAAAACCCCAAAGAAAAACCATGTTTGAAGTTGAAGTTTAACTGTGTAAACCGGTGGGCTCCCTGTATCATTTTTTTCCTATTTAGTGAATAAATGATGGTCAAGATGTAGCACAGAACCAAATCAATCAAGCTTTTGTCAACCTCTTCTAGATAGTGATGCTGCGAAACGAAGTGTGCGAGTGCAGAGCATCAGGCATTTTCCTGCGGCTATCGGCCCAAGGCCTCATCGCTGAAAACGATATCCACTCTAACGGGGAGGCAGGGTTGGACATCAGGAAAGGAGCCAACCCAATTATTGTGGTAACAGTCACACCGATATCAGAATCATAAAGCGTTTAATAGTCCCACGATGGGGAAATTTGCAATTTACAGCTGCAAAATTGAAAGTGGTGGCGGGGGTCTGAGGATAAAACAATGTATTCTATGCACAAAAGAAAATGTAAGGAGACTGAGGCACAAAAAAGTTTTGTAAAAAGAGCTGTGCATAGTTTAAACTATAAAAATATGTAAAAATATAAAAAGCATATTTAATATATGTAACTGTATTGACTCGACAGGTATATTGATTGATGGTCTACAATCAATATGCCTGCAATGTTAACACAATTTTGCATTCATACGCGTATGAATCCTGATTGGTCTATAACCACATCATCAAACTCAAACAAAAAAAAGTGTAAATTTTTGGACATTTCCCAAATAATGGAAAATAAGACATTTTCAAGTACATGTCGATAGTACCATAAAGATGAAATTCAGTGTTATTAAAACTGAAAACTAGATATTTTTTGTATACTTGGTTTATTTTTATTTAGTTTACCATAATTAGTTTTTAGAACGGGTTGGTTATTATATTTTATTTGTTTACTTTTATTAGTTTTAATATTTGTTCTGCGTATGAGGTGTTTGACAGAGTTAATTAACAAACAAAAAAAAATCACAATCGGCATTGTGTAACAATGTAAACAATAATTTCAAAACGGTTGTTTGACCTTTCTTCTTCCGGACAGTTATACAGTAAATACTGTCATCATTCATATGTAATTTCTAAAGGAATTACAATTTGTAGTTTCAAGACTGAAATTGAATCCTTGTTTTATTATTAAGTTAAGTAGGTTGGCATTAGTTTCTGAATTCTATCTAATCTATTTGACATATTTCTTTCTCTCCCTCTCTCTCTCTCAATCCCTTAGTGTAACAGAATACACAGTGGCTTGCGCTCTGGGGTTGTTGTGCTTGGCAATGGAAAGGGTTCACTTCGGAGCAACCGGATCTATAACAACAAGGAAGCAGGTGTATATATCCTCTTCAGTGGGAATCCTGTGGTCTGGTAGGTGCAATTCCATAATCGTTTTTAATAGAAAATAATAATTGCCACATGCAAAATTGCACACAAAGACCAGAAATATGCTAAAGCACTCATTGGCAGAATCGTGACTCATAGAAAAGTCAGATTCAGGAGACTGGAGTTCAGTATCTTAGTTGCAAGTGGCAGGGAATCTTAGCAGTGAATGGACAAGGTACATTGCCTATCCCAGACTTGGATCAAGGACTCCCCTCAGGGACCCATGCCCAATTTGGTACATAAGCAGTCCATTATCTGCAAATATTGTTTATTGCAGAGGGTTTTCTCCTCCTGGAATTGACATGTATTTGACTTTTCTTTTTATCTTGACATCAACAGTGACTGCCGACTCAACTTTCATGAATGTTGACTTAAAAGAAAGTAGAATGTGACCTCTATTACCCAGTATTTCTTCACAAGTTCCTTTCTTCATGTTCCTCCCCTCTCTTAGTGGGAACCACATTTACCAAGGGCAGGCAGCAGGAATTGCTATAAATGAGAATGGCAGAGGGATGGTAATTGGTAAGTCCATTATTGGGGCTTAAAATGTAAACACAAAAAGTACTCTGTAAACCTTTCATTTTTAATTCCAGAAAATGTTATCAAGGAAAATCAGTGGGGAGGTGTGGACATCCGCAGAGGAGGTGACCCAGTCTTAAGGAATAACTACATCTGTCATGGATACTCTGATGGAATTGTGGTGGGAGAACGTGGCCGGGGACTCATTGAGGGAAACCATGTCTTCTGTATGTTATCCCCTTCTTTAATATCAATATCAGCAGCCAAAGTTCTCTCCACTAGATAGTTTTCTTTTTCTTGTTACTCTATAGGCAACAAAGGTTGCGGTGTGTGGGTTATGTCATCCAGCCTCCCGCAGCTCCTTGGAAACTACATCACCCATAACTGCATGTATGGCCTGGCTGTGTTCTGTAGAAAGGACCCTGAGAACATCGAAGCTAGGGAGGGTAACTGGCTGGCACATGACGGGATCGGTGGAGACAACAGCGGTGACAGGAGAGGCTTAGTAGAAGATGATGCTAGGGATGAGCAGGAAAATTTACACGAGGAAGGAGAACTCTTTGCATGGGAGAGCGACCTTGAGAGTGAAGATGAACGGCACACAGCACGGCGCTCCATCAGTGTGGCGCTGGTAGAAAGCAACTGCATGAGCTTCAATGGAGGTAATTTAACAATTATCAGACTTGTTTATTTTTTCACGGCCTCAATATCATTGCGTTCTCAATATTAAATGTTTTTTTTTTCATCATATTTCTCTCACCCTCTGTGTAGCTGTGGGTCTGTATATTAAAACCAGCGAACCGCTCAACGTTTATGCCAACCTCGTCAACCGTAACAGGGGTGATGGCATCGCTGTGCTCCAGAGTAGTCATCTGACCCGCCTGGTTGCCAACTGCATTCTTGCAAACCAACGAGGGGGCGTTACAGTAGAGAAAGACTCCCGTGCGGAGCTTCGCGGTAACGGCATATATGAAAACAACGGCCACGGCATCAACTTCACGGGGATCGGACAGATGCTAGAGAACGATGTGCTTGGAAACTATGGCTACGGGATCCAAGTCTCTGGATGTGGTGATGTCAAGGTGTTGCATTTGGATATTATCTGTAAAAAAACATTTCACATGAAATATATGACCGTTAACTTGTCACTTACAGGTGCTGCGCAACCGTGTGCAACCGGCATTGGGCTGTGGCATCTCAATTCTGGGAGCAGTAAAAGCTGTGGTCACTGATAACCAGCTGTTTCAGGGCCACCCGGAGAGCAAAAAAAGCCTTTTATACTTGGACCCTGGCAACGAGAGCTGTGTGTTACGCAACAACAGTATTTCAAGACATAGCAGGTATCTAAGCAACCCGCCGTGTGCCAAACTGTCTCCAACACTGCATGTCCACTGAGCCAATCTTTTTTTTTTTTTTAATAGCTGTACATATATCTCTCCTTGGACACTGGAAAACCCTCCCCCTCGTCCTCCGACCAACTCACCTTCGGGGCTCTCCTCCTCCCAGTACCCTTCACGGCTGGGAATCTCCATGGCGACCAGAATCAGTGCCACCGTGGAGAACGGTTGCCACAGTGGCAGCATGTTCTGCTCTATCCTGTGATGAAACTAAGAAGGAATTCAAAATTTCAAGATGACCTCAACAGAAGTGGAAGTGGACCTCATCGCTGCCTTCAGCAATTGCGCTCCTTGGATTGAATGGAGCCAAAAAAAGAACTGTCAATTTGAAATCTGGTTCGGTGGGTCAAAAATTGTTTGTCAATCAAATATATATACATACAGTGTTATCCAGAGAGTATTTACAATGTGTAACTTTTTCCACATTTTATATAATAGCCTCTCCACCAGAAGAGGGATTTTTGGGGGGCTATACACACTTGCGTGACAACATGATTTTTAAAGAATGTTGTTGTGAAAATATTCTAAATAAAAACTAAGAACTCACATGAATGTAAGTATTCACAACCTTTTGGTCACTATTTTATCTCCGAACCTTTGGAAGTAATTGTGAAGTCTTTTTTTTTTTTTAATATGATGCCACAACCTTGGTTAGCCTATTTTTGCGGCTGTTTCACGCATCCCCTCTCAAGCTCAATCAAGCTCGACAGGGTGAATCAGTACACAGCAATTTTCAGATATCTGCAGTGATGCTCTATCACATTCAAGTATGGGCTCTGGCTGGGCCACTTAAAGGACAACCGACGTCTCCGGACAAGTTGTGTCCATAATTTGTAAAATGGCTTCAAATGACTTCTCCTGAGCGTATTTTAATAAGATTCCACCGCATATAGCTATATTTTACGTTTTAAATGTGTTCGTTTAATTTTAGAATGAGGCTATGATATACTATCTGGAAAAAAAAGCACTGTGAATCATTTTCGGATGCATTATATCCTTACAAGTGCTCTGGGATCATTTCTATGGTAACAGAAATTTGTTGATCATTTTTGAATAATACATCTATACACCGACTACAGCAACCTGCAAAATGGGATAATATGCATTCAATTAACTGCTATTAAAATTCATTCTGAAATTTGCAGTTATTTTTGTATTCCAAAATATCCTTCACAAAACACAGTGTAATAATCCAAAATTGATTTTTTTTCCCCCACTTATTTTATTTTCGGAGATTTGACATTATCACAAAGCATTGTCCCATTATATGTCCCACAGATCTCGTATATCCTGTTGTGTGTATTGATACTATTACAACTGCTTGAACACAGTATGTAAGCTCAAATTGGCATGTCATGAAATAGCTAAGTAGTGCTTTGTCTTCAATTGGTCAGATTTCAAACTTCAATTTCAAATATGTACAGTCACTATAGCTTCATGTTGACTTCTCACCACTGTTTTGATCTTCATTACTGAAGATTCAGGGAGGTAGTGTATTGTCTGGATTTTTTTTCAGGGGAGATTTTGAGTTGAATGAACTTTTATATTCAAAATCACAATGAGTTTTGATGTATACTTTTTCATGCAAATAAGTTCTGCAACCATTCCTCTTCTGTCAGCGTTGTCTACACTTGTAAATATTCATAGACAATTAAGTCAAATCCATGTGCAACATCAACCTGTGCCTTGTTTGAGCTTTATAAGAAATGGTAGATCTAGGGTGAGCTTGATATGGGGGGGGGGGGAATGCAACCTTATGCTCGAGTCTCTTAATAAATGTCCTACCTTCTTCTCAGTCTGTGCTCTTGCAACGAAATCATTCAAATTCTTTCATTCATTTGAATGTTTGCGATAGATGCACCTGTGGCGGTCACCAAAAGAAAGTCGGAGATTTACAGAGTGCAATATACGCCTGTATAAATGCATTTACATTTTTCTTTGTCTATCAGAGCTGTGTAGATGACGTGTAGATGACGATGAGTGTAGATGACGATTTGCAATCACATTTTAATTAACTTTATTTATTATTCAATAATAAACATTTCTCAACTTTGTGTTTGTCTGTCCTTAATGTATCCTCTTGCGTTTCCTTCTCTCTGCAAATTGCTCATATTTGACGAGAGGGAGGATGAGAGAAGCCTGTTTGTGTTCATCTTGCAGTCCAGCCACGGTGTTCTGTCCACGGATCTTCTTCGCCAGGGTCAGCCCCATTGACTTTGCAACTTCAGTCATCCTAGAAAACCACATAAATAAACCTCAGTTAGCACTTTAAACAGAAGTACATTCAGTAAACCCACACAGCATCCATCCGTCCATTTTTTTGGATCCGCTTATTCTCATAAGGTTTCGTGGGGCACGCCGTTACCTATCCAGTTGTCTGTGGGCAGTTAGTGGGGCACACCTGAACTGGTTGCCAGCCAATTGCAAGGCACACAAAGACAAAAAAAACATTCGCTCTTACACCGAGTGACAATTTAGAGTGTTCAACCAGCCTGCCATGCATGTTTTTGGAAATTGGGAGTAAATCGGACAACCCAGGGAAAACCCACGCGGGCCCGGGCAGAATATGCAAACTCCACATCGGGAGGCCAGAACGGGATTCGAACTCACGACCTCTGCATAGTGAAGTTGGTGTGCTCACCACTCGGCTGCTGGGTCACCAAATAATTTCTAAAGTTGGCAATTATGATTTATCTCAGATTCTGAAGTAATGGCTAACATTTTGTCGAGAATATTCCCAATCTCAAAACCTCAACACCCACCTGGCCTCTGTGAATCCCATATCTCGATGCAATAATGTGAGGTCAACGGTCATGTCACCCATATGGAGAAGCAGAACCAGGCAGTAGGCTGCTAATTTGACACGCATTGAGTCGGACACAAAGTGAAGGACCCTAAAAGGTGACAAAATGTCAGAGTGATCAAACTGAATATATTTTGATAAATTCAAGTAGGGCAATATCACCATCATACCTTCCATTGTTGAAAGTCTCTACTGTGAATGTCCGGAATATTTTGTTTTGTACAATGCGGGGGCAGCGTTCTTCCGTGCCAACTGTGAAGACAAACCCACAACTAGTTGAGAAAGGCACAACGTGCTGCTTTTTCAGCAGTGACGGTGACTTCACTGACACTTGCGACTGATGCTCTTCTGCCGTGACAGTTTGAGAAGTATAGAAAGGTAATAAGCGCAGCATGCCATCTTCTTTCGAGCTTCATCATCACTGGGCAGGTTCTCGAGGTGCTTCAGGACACACATAACCCTAAAGCGATGGAAATTATGATCAGAAGTTCAGAAAGGAAAAGAGAAAACTAGCCTTTTGATTTCAATCCACCAAGAAGTACAGTTGTGGTTGTGTTAACCAGTGGGAAATTCAATGCTTTTCCACTAGACTCGTGGGGAAATTATGTACCCGTTGTGATTCAAATAGCAGAAAAATAGTTTTGTGTTCAACTAAACAAGCCAACGTTACGCATTAAAGGACAACCGACGTCTCCGGACAAGTTTTGTCCATAATTTGCAAAATGGCTTCAAATGACTTCTACTGAGCGTATTTTACAAAGATTCCACCGCATATAGCTATATTTTACGTTTTAAGACTCGCGCTGAATATTCAGGAAGTCTTGTTTTTGAGTTGGTGACGAGTCCGTACATGACGTCACTAAAGGACCGCATCTGCCCGTAAAAAAGACGCATTCTAGCGCTCCTTCCATCACGTCAATGTATTTTGCTGTACTTGTTTGGTCTGGGGACCTCGTGTTGCACCCAAAAGCCGCCAGAAGAGGGCGTCCAAGCGCCATATAAGGAATTTATCAGCCTGTGGAAACGGAGGTGGCCACAGGAGGTCGCCATTTTGTGCCTCTTTTTTTGGGTGAGAGATTTTCCCCAATGTTGCCTCAAAATGGCACAAATAAATTCTTGAATCGATTGCAAACATGTATGCTTTCCTCTTCAGAACTATTTGAATCATATTCATAACTGGATGTGTAACAAGAAAGCATATTCTCCGAATCTGAAGCCATTGTTTTGATTCACTAGCAATGCAAGACGTCTTGGCGTGATGTCACGAACTGGGGGCGGGACTTTCCGAAAATGCCCAATTCGCAGCTCATTTTTTTTCAGAGTTTGGACACTTTAAGTCATTTTTATTGGTGTTTTGCATTTGACTAAAAATATCATACTGCGTGTTTTGGGTATTTTAGATGCTATAAAACGTTTTTCTGATGTCAGTTAAAAAACAAAAATGTGACGTCGGTTATCCTTTAAGTGTGTGTGTGAGTAAATTGAGATGATCTTTATTCATTAAGTTGGCTTTTTGGTTTTTGGTATTTTGCTATGAGTTTTTTTTATGATGAAAAATATATGCCATGGCCTATTAATTTCTGGGAAGCGCCGGGTCAGGTGTGTCATTCTGAAATGATGTCACAATATTAACATCAGACTTAAGTCAACCTACCCTCCGTTCTCTCTCATAGCCTGCAACTCTTCAGTAGTGAGCGCTGCCATCTTGGAACCAGCTTCTTCCAATGCCTTGAATTCCACAGGACTGAGGACTGTTGTTATTCATAAGGAAAAGAAGACTCAAACACAGTTGTGGTTTTGATGTCGGCGTCACCCGCAATGGATTGGGGATCAGAAGGATACGTCCGTTCAATGGGTAGACATTCTCAGGCATGTCTGCATCTGCGTTACATGGCGGAAGGTGGAGAGCAGAATCTGCCTGTGAATCGGTCTCAGCAACTTCCTGTTTCAGAGCTGTGGAGGGGAGGGAAAAAAGAATGTAAAAATTTTGCAACCCTTAAGTTTTACATATCAATTTTACAATACAGATATTTTACAATATGATAATATGTAATGATCAATCACTCGAATGGATCAAAAAGGACGTGAACTCCCAGTGTCTATGAATGAATCACTGGTGTTTTAAAATCATGCTTAAAAACAAAATAAGAGCCAGCCTTTTAAACGGCTCTTTCAGGTGAGTGACCCCTGAATAAAAAAAAAAAAAACGACAAAAGTTACATCGCTAATCATTGTTCAAATAAAGTACATTCATCATTATGTTCCACTTGGCCCCTTTGCTTACCATCCAGACCCTTCTCATCAATTACGGTATTGGCAGCTTTTATGACGGCCTGCTGCAGCATGTCGCTGTTCACTTTGTTTATCCTGCGGGAATTCAGAGCTTTCTTCTGTTTGTTGGTACCGAACGCCTCGATCAGAGATTCAACCTGCACAGGACGTCAGACGTTATTACCAAACACATTTACTTTAAAAAACATTAGTGAAAGTGCATTTTTACAATTTTTAGACATCATTTGATTTGGTTGACAAAAGTGTTCCTTTTGGTTGTGAGGGATGCATCTTCAACAAGTACTGCGAGGAATTTAAAAAAAAAACATTTGTAATGATTCTAGTGAGCCTGTCCTTTTTCCAAAGTAGGATCCTTACCAGTGAGTTTGTAATGTCAGGTCGCATCGCTAAGAAGTCCAAACAGAAACAATTGTCCCTCTAATTAAATTAGCTGCTTAAATGAGAATGTTTTTTTTTAATTTATCACATGGAACAGGGAAATTGTGTTGCCAAATATTACTCATTATACAAACAAGAACGTGACAAACCTTTTCTTTGTAGGTCTGAGTTGCCTCCTTCTCTGTTGTCACTGTTGTTTCTCCTAGTGTAAAGATTAATTTTATTAGGCAAAACATTTAATAAAGTCCTATCAAACAAAGTATAACTCAAAATACTCCTGAACACTCTTGTTGCGCATTTGACAGCCTGGCAACTCATCACTTAGTGTTCGTTCAGGCAAAGTTATGAAACATAAAGTTACTGGATTGGAATAGTCCTCATGGTCAACGCTGGCATCACGAGCAAATTACAACTGAACATGTCAACATACACATGACCCTAAGATAACTGGTTCGCATTCAACCTAATGTAATCATTGGTAAACCAAACCCATTCACTGCAAAATAACGCTAACAGAAGAGTTGCTCGTCAAGGTAAAAAAAAAAATTAAACAATTGCTATATATATTCCTCTTACCTGGTATAACAGGCTGCATGTTGAAGAGCAGTGCACTGTGCAGTTCCATTTGCATGGTCTGCTTATTCAATACTCCAACATAATAGCTGATGAACAAAACACAAACAAGGAAAGTGTACTTGAGAGTTTTGAAAGGCGCTTATACATTAAATGTATTATTATTATTATTATTATTAAGGACAGTACTATCTTCTTCTTTTCCTTTCGGCTTTTCCCTTCAAGGGGTCGAATTAGTGTCCTCCAGCTTCAGAGGTTTGATTCGCAAGGACAGTACAATATAGCGATCTAATTCCAAAGAACCTAATTCGACCTACTTGCAAAGACTGTTGCATTTAAGGGATCCAGTTCCAAAATTTTGCCCAACATAGTACAGCCTTTCTGATTCAGCCACCTAAGCAAAAAGATACACAGTAAGAACATTCTCAACAATTAACCAGTAAAAGAGAGGTCACTCGTCTCACCAGTATTCGCCTTGATTTTTTCCGAGGGTTCACCTCATCGACACTCTTGTACATTGTGAAGTCCAGTTTCTCTGAATTCTGGACGCATCCATTGGAAAATCGGACTAAAGTAAAATACAATATACATTCATGAACGTATAAGGAGGTTGGGTTAGTGATACATTTATGAATTAGACAATAGCGTAAAGAAACTTTTCAGACTCTTGCAGGAATATTTAGTGAAAATAAAAGTTAAAATAAATGCACAGAACAACGAGTACAAAGACATACATAATTGGAAATTAACAAACTATTGCATACTAAAATAAAATAATTACATATCACTGCTTTGTCGGAGTCTCGCTCTTCTCCGCAGCACACTACAGAACAGGAGGCCGCCATTTTTGTTCTGTGTTGGAGTGTGGAGAAAACTTCCGGGTAACTAACTTCCGGTTCGTCATGCCTTCGTCACATTTATTCAAGTGAAACGTTTACGTGTACACAAAAAATCGAAGGATAAAAGTGTCATTCGTTAAGTACGCTTTAATGTGTTCTAGTATTTTTTGTCTGTTTCTAATCACGCTATCAGCATTTTGTGCAGTGTTACATTCCGAATTCTGTATATTGAATAGCCCAAACTCACTTTTATTTTGTGCAATAAATATTCTTGCATTTTCACCCCCTCTGCAAATTGCCGGGCTTATATTTGTGTCGATGCTAACTATATTCAAATAATACACTAATGTATTATTGTTCAGTGTTATTCAATGTTGTCCAACATTTTTGAAACTCGGGCCTGTTTGTCATCTTTATATGCTGTGGTTGAATCGTGACACCTATTGGTCATTTGTAAAACTGCGGATGCTCACCTCAGCGAGGTCATGGAGCACAGCGCCGCCCTGTGAGTCTGGTTGGGAAAATCTGTCTGGGGAGCGCAATTAACAAGATCGGCTATTTATTTGCCTTTCAAAGTGCGCATCTCATTGCTATCTCTTTTATGAGTAGTTTTTATTTTGAAAAGTTATTCTGGTTGAAACTACAATCGGCCGAAGATTTGCCGGAATGAACAAGACCCATTTGGCTCTCTCGCCCCACAAGGCAGGCTGCCATAGTTACAAGTAAATCCCCGGGAACCTGGATCCTGGCGTAAACGAATTTTTAGAAATATTGGACGACGTTTCGCTCGTCAAAACACTGAACTCGCTGGTTTAAATGAATGCCCTATTAATGTGGCCGACTGAATGCTTCTGCTCCCACCAGCTTGCAGGCAATTAGCTGGTCAATAGCCAGCTAACTTTAGCCGCGCCAGGGCCCGAAGTCTGCTGCTTTTTCCCACTGTTTGATTGTTCAAGGTAATGTGACGTTATATCTTAGGTTTAACATCAAATGTTTTCGGTGTAGTTAGTTGAGTCAACAGTTATCTGTGCGTCATAACGATCTATTAACTATTTGTATCATTGGCACTGCTACGAAGCTGTCGTGTAAGTGGTGCTGTTTAATTGCAATTGATACAAAATAAGACTATCGCTAATCATCAGTAGGTTTTATGGGCAACATCAATATATCTGGAGTTTCTGTTATGTGGACCAAAGCAGTGGTACACTTGTCCGTTACACTTACATAATGTTGACTTGATTGAATACTTCATGGTCAACGCATTCATTTGAATGTATCTGCCGTGACAGTTCGTTTTTTAAGAAAATATAATGACAAAGGGTAGGGTATTCAAAATCTGTATATCAGAGGTATTTTGCTTTAGAAAAATGACTCAAGTAAAAGTAAACATAGTCCTTCAAACTAAAATAAATTCAGCCCAGGAAATGATTTGATTCTATTTTTTGTTAAAGATGTAAATATGTATAAATCAATATGTATTGTATTGTATTATATTATCACTTGTTAGACTCACCAGACCAATTTGTGATAATAAGATGAGACAAAGCTAAATAAGCTCTTTAAATTTATATGTATGTACATGATATATGAGCCCATCAAATGTACACAGCTTCGTGCTAGAATACAAGCGAATAGTATTTCACTTAACCCTAAAAGGGTAATGGATGACTGACTGTAAAACATTACTGCACTGTCTTAAACCGAATGTATTGATTCATATTCCAATAACCTATTCATATCTTGCCGTTAGGAGGAGTATGGACTTTCCGAGCCACTTTGAGCAGATCTTTCAGCAGCTCAACTATCAGAGGCTGCACGGTCAACTGTGTGATTGTGTCATTGTGGTGGGTAGTCGACACTTCAAAGCCCATCGCTCTGTGCTGGCTGCTTGCAGCACCCATTTTAGAGCGTTGTTCACGGTTGCAGAGGGTGATGCTAGCATGAATATGATCCAGCTCGACAGCGAGGTGAGAACACTCATGATCGACGCAGCGCTAACTCGATGTTTCATCATAAGCCGTTGTGTGGTGCTGGTCAACCTCTGATTTGGTTAGGCTTTTTAAATAGATTCAAAGAATACCTAAAATGATCCCTGCAGCCCGATGGTTAAAGGGTAAGCATGTCTTCCTCACATTCCTGTGTTCAAATTGAGGAGTTTTCATGTTGACACACGGACTTGCATCTGTTTTCTGTTGGAATTTCGTGATTATAAACACTTAGACTAGAGGATTTAGATCAATTGATGCTGCTAATAATTGTCAAGTTTGGGTTTTTCTCACTTTGAGACTCTATTGTGAATCAGGACTATTCACGTGTTTTTTAATTAGCTGGCAGGCAATGTTTTCAATCATTCATACATTATCTGAACCGCTTAAACTCACATGAGTCACAGGCGTGGTCGAGCCTTCACAGCTCTCATGGCGCAGCAGGCGTGGTACACCCTGGACCGGTTGCCACTTAATCGTAGCATTTGGATAACTTATGGCATATTTTGGTGGAACTGCAACAGTAACACAGTATAACACACAGTATAGGCTTTAAGGCGTTTGTCATTTGAGCTTCCACTATGCATGGAACCAAACAACAATGTTGTATGTATGCAGGTGGTGACAGCGGAGGCATTTGCTTCCCTGGTGGATATGATGTACACATCCACCCTAATGTTGGGAGAGAGCAACGTGATGGACATTCTGCTCGCCGCCTCCCATCTGCACCTCAACAATGTGGTCAAAGCCTGTAAACACTACCTTACCACACGAACCCTACCAATGTCACCATCATGTGATAGACCCCCACCTCACCACCAACAGGAACAGCAGAGGCACAGGCAGCAAGTAGCAGACTTGGCGAACCCCTCTTTAGACTCCAATGCTAATAACCTTGACACAAATTCCGAAGCCTCTAAGTTGCAGCGTTCTTTCTTGCTGCAGCAGCTCGGCCTCAGCTTAGTGAGTTCTGCTTTCGGGGGGATGGAGGATGGCAGAGTGGTGGAACAGAGATCCTGTTTCCCTGCACGACGCTTCCACAAGCGCAAAGCCTCCCCAGGCCTATCGGAGGAAAGGTCCAGACAAAGGCAGCGCCCCTCTGCCCCAAACTTAGGGTTACTTTCAGAACAGGGCGTGAGCACAGACAGAGAAGAAGGAGCGCTTCTTTCACCAGATTCCCACAAGATGGGGGATGACACCAAAGTGGATCCAAGCATGCTCGGTGCCCCTCAAGACGATCCACAGATGCCAAGCCAGTCAGATAGTGGGCGGTGTGAGGGAAACAACATGGGGATAATGCAGCGTGGGGTGAGCAAGGAGGAGGACGTGGAGGACGGAGACCACCCAAGCAACGAACTAAAGATCAAATCAGGAAGTGAGGAGGAGGAGGGGGCAGAAGAACCAGAACAGAAGGTAACATTGTATTTTTATTTTTATTTTTTTGCATAGTGTTTTTTTTTGGAGGGGTGTGGTGGGGGGTTGTTGCTGTGACTTACAGTCTTGTACTAGCCCAGTTGGACCTAAGGTGCAAAGGTCGATTGTGGCCCGCGGGCCTTGGGGCTGCTGTTGATGTCAAACCTTGACGACAGTGCCTTGGGCTATCAACCTTTCAAGGATGTTGCACCGTGCACACGGTAGACATAGGAAGGTTTTTTTTATGTCCGGCAATGGACATAATTGATTAGTTTTTGCGTGAATAATAATAATACAGTGATACCTTGTATTATGAACCCCTTGGCTGACGAACTTTTGGGTTTATGAACGTGACATTTATGAAAAATTTACCTTGGTGTACGAACTATTTTTTGGGATACACACGGAGTTGCCACAATGAGTGATGTGTCGTTCGCGAACAAGCCCGTTCTCCTATCAAGAAAATGATGGCCGACTGTTTTGTCCTCTATTCCCCGCCACGTGATTGGTCAAGAACACAGCAGTGAGGGCGTGGGGGTTACAGACAGACAGACAGAGAGAGAGTGAGGCCGTTCTCCCAAAAACAAAATGGCATCTTTGGTTAAAGCCACGTGATTGGGCAAGAACGCGGCAGTGAGGGGGGAGTGAAAAAAACAAAAATGAAATGGTGAGAAAATGGATAGAAAACAGTGAAATTTGGACTCGTTTCATTCAACTTTGATAGTTCAAAAAGAGAGTGTAGACTGGAAGGTTAAAATATCCCATCAATCAGGCTCCACAAATAACCCGCACAAGCCATCTGTACACTAGATGCAAAAAACTATCAACCCAGCTAAACAGAACACAATTGATGAGGAAAAAGGTAAAATTATCGCAGAGAAAGCACCTCCAAGGGATCATTCTTCAAGATGGTGAAAGAAGAAGGCTACGTTCCTCATCAAGTGTTTAATGCTGATGAAACCGGCCACTCCATTCTATCAAGCCATCAACGACCATCACAAAGGTAAATAAAGCGACTTTATTATACGGTACAGTTAGTTTCATAGAACATTTATTTTCTATAAAATAAGGCATATTTTGTGTAGTTTTAAGGCTTAGAAAATTAGACAGTAGAAAATTATGTTTTGTGGGAACGGATTATTCTCATTTTAATGGTTTCCTATGGGAAATTAATTTTTGGGATACACACTTTTCGCCTTACACACTGTCTAGGAACCAATTAAGTTCATAAGCCAAGGTATCACTGTACACTGAATTTCTAAGCGCCTTTCAAAACTCTCAAGGACACTTTACAGTCCACTGCTCCTCTTTTCTTCCTCAGGTGCTGGTCAAACAAGAACCATTGAGCTCACCCGAGCCCACAGATGAAATTAGTGACCCTGCCGAGCCAGCGAGCCAGGAGGAAGAGGAGAAGGTAGAGCTGAGTCCCGAGAGCAGTGAACGCAGCTTCACCTCAGAACCACAGCCCAGCTCCAGTTCTCTGATGCAGTCTGGCTCCCAACATCTCCTCAAGAGCAGCCCTGGTGGAAGCAGGGCTGCTTTTGGGTGTAGTAACACAATGAACAGCAAACCCGATTTCAGTATCTCTAGTTTCCTCGGCCCAAAGAATTATGGGAGTGGCTGCGCTAGTTTGATCAGTGGAGAGGATGACATTCCCAACACCACCTCTGGTGAGGCTGTTCCTCATAGCTACCTGTTGAGGCAGGAAGCTTCTGGATCATCCGCTCCTGCCACGACCTCCTTGCTACAGTCGAGCAGTGAAGGTTGTACCCGTTTTGGAAACAACTTACAGACCGATTCCCTCTTCCTTCGCCCCCTTCATGATGGTTATGGAAACCCAAGAAGAAGTGGGCGGAATGATGTGCATGGAGGGGATGATCCATTTGGTTTGGACTTTCAACGCTCCAGCCTGGGGCTACACTCCCTCGGGCGACACCCACAAGGTGCTAGTGAAACCACCCCCACCGTTCTGGGTTATCCCGGATACAGGCGCATCGCCCCAAAGATGACAAACGTCACGGGGAGGGGACAAGGCGGCCCGCTCCAGGATCCCGCCTCTTCCTCGTCCAGCCTGGCCAGCCCCATGCTTCTTAATGAAACTTCTCGGTACGACGTGGCTAACGGCAGGCCCAACTCCCTCCCGCCTCAACTGACACGCGCCTCAGCAGACGTGCTGTCCAAGTGCAAGAAGGCTTTGTCGGAGCACAACGTGTTGGTGGTGGAGGGCGCTCGCAAATACGCGTGCAAGATTTGCTGTAAAACCTTCCTGACGCTGACCGATTGCAAGAAACACATCCGAGTGCACACGGGAGAGAAACCTTACGCGTGCCTCAAGTGCGGCAAACGTTTCAGCCAATCGTCACACCTCTACAAGCATTCAAAGACCACCTGTCTTCGCTGGCAGAACACCAATATGTCTAATGCTTTACTCTAGAGGTCTTGTCGATCCCAAGGAGGATGCTTGAAGTCAGTCTTGATCACGGCGTGACAACTATAGTTGTTATGGCGTCCATCACATTGTGGACAGTTGCCGTGAATAAAGTTAAAGAACGGCCTGATAATGTCAAACCAGGATTGATAAAATGTCATGATTATTGGCCTATTAACTCATTCACTGCCAGATGTGCAAAAATGTGTCCTCTCCAGTGCCAGGGTTTTTGTCATTGTCACTTGAATTCCAGGACCCACAGAATATTGAGTTTTAGGACTACATAAATATTCAATACAGCGTGAGAAATCTTAGACTCTTCTTTCATCAGAAAAAAATGCTTTATTCCTAAATTATATGGGTATGGAGTTATGAGCTTGAAATGAGGATGGCTGTCCAAAATACAATGCAATCCATATTGGTTTATATTGCGCTGTCACTGTTGTTTTTGTGTATGTTGTTTTTCTACTTTCTTTCCTTTCATCTTCCTTTCATAACTTTGCTGCTGCGAAATGTAAATTTATCCACTGCAAGACTAATAAAGTCAAATCCAATCCAGCAACAGCTGAAGTTGGAACAAAGCGCTAAAATAGGAAAAAAAAGGAAATGCTGCCCCCTTGTAGAAAAGAAAACATTGCCAGAGGCCATGGCCAGCGCTTTATCGGCACTCAAGCCTGAAAAAAACAAAACGCGAACAAATTCGGGAATGGCGCTCTACGTCATATTTTCAATTCCCGAATACATAGGAGAATGGCAGTGAATGAGTTAAGTTACAAAATTAGAAAATGTATTTGTCTTTACATAGCAACGTTTTACATAGAGCCCGGTAAAGACACAGTCCGTTAAAATCAACTGAATTCCAAGTGCCAAAATATACACCTTTGACTTTTCAGTCCACAAATGGGTCTATAAGCCATCAGAGAAATGCACTTACTAAACTTGTTTCGTAATGATCACAATTCACTAAAAAATCCAAGCGCACCTTACTTTGCAATCATGTTTGACGAAAATTTTAAGCCTTAATAGTTAACGATTGAGATTGAAAGGCCTGTTTTGTGTGAAAGAAAACTGCCATTCAGCAAGATTTCTGAAATGTAATTAACCATTTGTAGATTGATGTATACATTTTAAAAATAGTATGTGTAAATGGTCGCTTTGCTTCATTTCAGTGTTTTTAGACATGTCTCATGCATCTCACATACTGCACGTGTTACAATGTCAAATTACGTTTATTGTAAATATTCAGTGATTGTGAATGCCTCTTTTTAATTACGGCTGTTAAGCTGGGTGGTTTTAATAATAATAATAATACATTTAATTTCTAAGCGCCTTTTTTTTTTTCTTTTGACTTGAATACGGAGCCGCGAGTGTGGCTGCCTTTCCAGCAGCTCATGTATTTTGTTTTTCTACTTTCATTCTTTTTATCACTTTGCTGCTGTGAAATGTACATTTCTCCACTGCGAGACTAATAAAGGCAAATCCAATCCAAAACTCTCAAGGACACTTTCCAGTCACAGGATTTTTTTTTTTTTTTGTGCGGGTGAGCAGCGGCAGCCATTCGCGCTGGCGCAAAACGTCCGGGTAGACTTTACCCGGACGTTTTGTTGCATTCATCAGCCCACTTTTGTGAGCTTTTATTGAAAAAAAAGGAGAATTGTTGACTTTTCCAGGGATTTTACAGTACATGTATTTCAACCAGTTATTAGTGTTAACATATCTACGTGTGATCTGTTGACTCCGACTAATTGTTAAATGCGTGTTTCTTGTCCATCATTAAAATCACAGAACCTTATTAAACTCTGCGAGGGTCTATACCAAGTTGTAAATCGGAGCAGACTTGTTGAGTAGAAATCATATTCAGTGTTACATAAGTGAACTGAAGAAAAAAAATGAAGAATGTGTACTTTTTTTTATCACTTAATGCTCTGTGAGAATCACAATCATTACTATTGTGCACCTTATTTGTACTGAGGAGCCAGTACAATCCATGTGTTCCTATGAGAATTTGGAAATATTCTCAAATGCATTCAAAAATCTTATTTGTCAAAACTATGAAAATGCCATGTTAACAACAAAATGTATCTGCTGGTTGAGTCAAAGCTCTGCGGCAGGGTCTTTGCTTTCTGAACCAGCTCTGGTCCCTGTGATGCATATACAGGTACTTACTTGAATGCCAGAGTTATCATATTTTTGTACTATTTAACTATATATATACTTACTCTCAAGACATACAAAAAACCCTAAAATGATGATTCTGGTTTCTGCCTTTCCACCTCTCTGCTGGAAAAGTTTTTTTTTGATTGAGTCCAAATTCACAGTATTGTTTGTGTTCACTTTGATGTTAACATAGCATGAACATGCAGTATAGACGACTAGGGGGTCTTGTTGATTGTCAAATTCGGTTGCACATGCACACTGAATATTAAAAAAAACATCCATGTACATGAATAAACAAAAAACTAAAAGAGTGAAATTGTGTTGATTGTGATTTTTTTTCATGTACAACTTTTATTTTAAATGATTGTCAAATTCGGTTGCACATGCACACTGAATATTTAAAAAAAACATCCATGCACATGAATAAACAAAAAACTAAAACAATGAAATTGTGTTGTGATTTTTTTTTCATGAACTTTTATTTAAAATGCTCACATTATAAGCTTCTGTATTATTATTATAATTTTGGGGGGGTACAGTTCTCCAGGGCAGAAGTTCACAATTTTAGCTCTTTGATCATTGGTTCACCCCGCAGGCCAAGCAGAAGGTTGTTTGCCGCCAGGCTGGACATAGCGTTACGGGTGCTGTAGGAGGCACTGGCGATGTGTGGCAAAATCACTGTCGAAGGAACAGACATTAGGAACATCATTGCAGGTAGGCTTGGAATTGAATATGTAGACAAAAAAATATAGAGGCATCTGGGTATTATTTTAGTGCACAGGTGTCAAAAGTCAAGGCCCGCGGGCCAAATCTGGCCCGCCACATCATTTTTTTTTCGGCCCGCGAAAGCATATCAAACTTGTTAAATTCCATGATGATTGCTAAAATCTGAGCCAAAATTTCATATTTTTGGATGTCAACCACAATAAAAGTCATTATTCTTGACTTCAGATTTGAAAAAAGAGTTATTCATTAATTTGCTGTGTGCTCTATATGTAATATTTGAAGGGACTTAAACATTCTAATGGGTTCCCCAAATTCATAACGGCCCTCGAGAGGAAACCTTAACTACAATGTGGCCCGCGGCAAAAAAATGACTTTGACACCCCTGTTTTAGTGTGTGTCTGGGAATTTTAGTCCATCGTGTCAGGTCAGATTTTACTGATGTTGGAAAGAATAGCCCATAAGGCTCAAGTTTTTCTGTACACATATTTTGACTTATGTCTATGGACAATTTTTTCCCATGTGCTAAATAGAAAATCTCTGGGAATGTCATCCACAAAAAAAAGAATCATACTTCCTATGAACAATCATAAACTTACCACAATTTTTGAGGGTGAACAGTGGATGGTCAGTTGGTAGGGGCTCAGGGACGGTCACGTCTAGTCCAGCGCCAGCAATCTGATTCGTGGCCAATGCCTCATATAGGTCGTTTTGATTCACCACGCCGCCCCTTCAACAACAACAGCAACAACAACAACTGAAATGTCTTTATCTGTTGTGTTTGGAAATGCTTTCAGGTGTTGTGTTTTTGCTTATGTGAAGTACATTGAGTAGCCTTGTCTATGAAATATGTCATGTATAAATAAAGCCGCCTCGATTAGTATTAGTGTTCTTCCAGTATTTCAGGTGAACGTTTTTTTTCTGTCTTACCTGCTTGTGTTGATGAAAATAGAATTTGTTTTCATCTTGGAGAAAAGGTTCTTGTTGCAGATTTCATGTGTTTCAGGCGTTAAAGCGCAACACGCTAATAGGAAATCGGACTGCTTTGCCAGATCATCAAAAGACACTACGACAAAGGTATTGGTCATCATTTGTACAAAAGCACATTGACACAATTCCATAAAGAGAATTCTGAATTCCAAGTTAAGACATCAGACTGGTTCTTACCATACTCTGCATTAATGTCGCGAGCTAGATCGGGCCGGGGACCCATGTCAGTGTAGATGAACTTTTTCACTTTAAAAGGAGCCAAGCGTTCGGCAATGGCCACACCTTTAGAGCCAAGCATACAGAGTCAGACAATCCATCATATTTGAGATGGCTTTACATGTTTGTTTTCTGGAGTTCTCACCAATCCTCCCCAGGCCTAAAATACCCACAGTGCTGTTGGCCAACTCGTGTCCACACAGCCACAGGGTTCTCCATGTTCCCCATCCTCCACTGAAGGCAAGGTTAAAAGGCAGCTTACAATGTGTGCATGATGGATTCGAGGTCATGGAAAAGCTTGTGTGTATGTGTGCAAATTACGTCTTGGCTTCATGTGTTGCCTCGATGAGTCTCCTGGAAGTTGCTAACAGCAAAGCTACAGTCAGTTCAGCAACGGCATCTGTCAGAACGTCTGGTGTGTAACCCACACGGATTCCTCTGCATGGACACACATCCTTATTAAAAGATCACTGAAACAATAATAATAACCATCACCATCATTATTATTATTATCATCATTGTACTTTTTAAAATGTTGTTTATTATAACTATTACTATCTACTACTACTTCTACGACTACTATCATCAGCTTCCTTCATGAATACTGCCAGTGGGTAGCATAGTGATTCAATCGTCCAGTTTTCTAAATGCTGACTTTAAGAATTGTGTGACATCAGAATCACCTTTTCTTGAGCTCCTCTAGAGAGAGGTGGTCAAAGCCCACAGACATGGTGCTTAGGACCTTCAGGTTGGGACCTGCAGAAACAACCCGAACATTCATGTGTGTTGAAAGCATGTGTGATCAGTTGTGTTGAGAATGGGCAGCCCCCTAACCTGCAGCATCCAACAGTTCGGCATCAATTTTCTCAGTTAAGACACAGAGGAGAGCATCAACACCTTTGACCTTCTGAAGAAGCTCCTTCCTTGGTACTGGGACATCATCAGAGTCCCACAACTCAAATTTCACTCTACAAAAGAGACACGTGTCCAGTGAAATCAAACCAATCAAATTATAATAATAATACAATTCAAATCAAAACAATGAATAGTTTGTAGAGTGTGTCTTTGTAGTTCACGTGTGGAGATACCCTTTAGTCTACATGTCTTATCTCACCTATTGGGTGACAAACAGCACCCCCACGTCTACCCTCCCCTACAATTTACTCTACTTAGCACGTTGTGTTTGGATTTTTTTCAGGTGCGATGTTGTATGAAAAGTTGAAGATGACATCTCCAATATTTCTAATGGGTACAGCAGTAATAAGTTTACACGGCGCGTGGTCACTCACTGTCCAGATTCGTGAAGGATCCTCAGGCCCTCTGGTGGGATCTGGCGGGTGACATACACCCGTGGTAGAGTTGACATGTTCCGGTGTATGAAGCCTATTGGAGACCCAGTGAGTATCAGCGGCTTGACAGCAGCCCGCTGGAGCTGACGCAGTGCCACACGACTGCACCACATCGCTAACAGAAAGTAAACTACAAGGGAGGCGAGAGTTCGTTGGTACTTTGAGGCTGTGGACCTTCTGCGTGCAGACATTGGCCTCTGGTTGAGTGGGAGGTGCTCCTGTATAACTGGCCAATCTGATTAGAGGGAGGATGTCTCTAAAGTCTGAAGGTGAAGGGGAATATGTCATGTTTTCAGTATTAAACAGTATGATAGAGTAATTGTATTTTACAAACATGCGGGGAACAATTTTGAATCTATTGAGAACAACATTTGACTCGCTTCTACACTACAACAGTCTTAATGAGAGTCAGGAATCTGGACAATGTAAATGTTTCACTTGATTGTTGCACTTTGCTTCTTCAAACAGGAAAGACCCCGATTTCCAAAAGTCTGTCAATGATAATGGTTATGCAAGCTAACGTTATCATACGGAACAAACACACACACACACAAAAATATTAATTAGCTTTCAGCGTGTGTGTGGTTGCTGTTAATAGCCTTTCGTGAAATCAATCACTCAACTTTGGATACTGTTTCACTATGCATTGAGCTTCAAAGAAAGACATTTGTCAACACTTTCGTTATATGAACACAATATAATACAATAATGCTTAGTTTTTTGCCATTCTCACTATGATATGTTGTGGTACAATGTGTGGGTTTTACAGCAACACGTTTTGGAATGATTTGTATTTATATTTGTTGTAAGAAAAATAGAAAAGATGGTACATTTGCATTACTGTTTCTGTTCTTTATTAAATAAAAAATAAGAATAAATATCTGGTTTTTGAAAGCACAATAGTGTTGACAGTGCTGTATGTATATGTTAGCGATTTCCTTATCCTTATAATGATTAACAAAAACACATCTATATTTTTACAATTATACATACAAGTAAAGAAAAAAATAAACAACAAAGTTGTTCAAGTCTGAGAGTTTAAAGTAATGTGTATGTAATTTACATTGTATGCTAGATGAAATAGGACAAATGTGTTTTGAAGTCAGAGGTTATTGATACTTGGATGTTTGTTTGTTTGTTTGTGTGTTAATTTGTTTGTTTTTTGAGGAACGTCAACGTTTGTCATAAGTACTGTACTATATTTATACTTTGGCGAGCTCATTCGACTGTGCGGATGACGTGCACTCGTAACCCGGAAACGTTCCAAATTTCTAACCAATCACAACCATTCACTCACTGCCGCTGCTCACGCACTCTGACAACTCCCTACGTATGTAATGTTTTCTTCATTGTAACAGTTTTATTAACGTTTTTTAAATGTTTCGGAATTCCCCAGAAGTAATCATATGTCTCTTTGGGGAGTGAGACTCAATGACTGATATGTTAGCACTTTCAACTAGTTTTGGCATGCTCCATATCGTTGCTCGTCACCGGCATCAGGCACTCACACCACGATAGCTAGCGATATCAACTCACAAAGAGGTTTTTTTCAGAAATGTTCTTTAATACATATTGTCTGTTTTTTGTTGTGTAAATAAGTTTTTTTTAAGTTTCGATAGTCTTCTAAATCGGCCCGTATTGGGTAAATTGCCATTGTAACGATAAGTACAGTCAGGTGTAATGTAGTTAGCCATTCAGCTACAACCACAGTGCATTATGATGCATTATAGATGCATTTTTATAATTAGAAGCATCACCATATGCGACATATCTGTTCATTCTGGGGTTTTAAAGGTCACATTGTTATCTCTCAAGTAGTTGATTTCCAATCCTCTTCCCCCCCAGCATGGCTGAAGACTCGATGGAAATAGACGACTCTCTTTACAGGCAAGTTGAAAACGCAAGTTGTTTACTGTTGATGGGGATCTAAATGACCTCAATGTTATATTGGCAAGAGCAATGCTTTGGGTCAATACTGTCATATAAAAAGCACATTACTGTTCTGCTCCCTTTCCCCCTGTCTAGTCGCCAGCGCTATGTGTTGGGAGACAGTGCCATGCACCAGATGGCCCAATCCGCAGTATTTCTCAGTGGATTGGGAGGACTGGGAATAGAGATAGGTACTCTATCACACACTTGTAATATACATTTGCTGACCACAACATTAGTTATAACTACACAATTGTGGGATTATTGTGTTGGATAACCCCAATACAATAGCTTTATCAAAGATCCTGTTTTGCATCAATACTGCTATTTCTCAGTATCACTGTGCTTGTTGTTTACAGTAGTGCAGAGCAATACTCCATCTCTGATAGTTATTTGAAATATGTATTTTGTTTGCCATTTTGAACTGCCCCTGTGTAACAAAATTCAAAACACAGCTATGTGTAGTTGTACTGTACTGTACTCCTAAAATTATAAACATATTTGAAAGATGGAATATCAGTGTTGATCATAAATGGTACAATATTAGAATTGTGAAAAGCCGACAGTAAATGCCTTGGTGGGTAGTTATCAGCAGTTTTTTTAAGAGAGCTGTTTTATTTTTTCATTGAACTGTTCTTGTGTACCCAATGAGGGTTCTCTTCCATAAAATACTAAGCAACTGGAAATCTTACAATATAGATGTTTTTTTTTTCACAGCAAAGAACATTGTCCTGGCTGGCGTGAAGGTAGGCATTCTTTTTAGCCTGGGTAATATTGTGCAGCATGTTGGGAAGAGTGATTCATGCTTCTGCCCCACAGTCAAGAGATTCTGCATAGGTTCCAGCCTTCAACCAAGCCCCCCTGTGTGGAGTTTGCATGTTCTTGTGCTTGCTTGCTTTTTCTCAAGGTGCTATATATGGCTCCCTACCACATTGTAAAACGTGGTTGTTAGGTTCTGTAAAGACAAATAATTGTTCATAGGTGTGAGTGTGAATGGCTGTTTGTCGATTCTGTTTGTGCTTTGTGATTGTCTGGCGAACAGTCCGGGGTGTACACCACCTCTTGTCAACCATCAGGTCCATTTTGCCCACGTGATATTGAAAATGAATGAATATGATTAGTATCTTGTGGGGGGGATCTTATTGCTGCTATTGTTGAGACATTGTGAGCATGTACCCTATGTTGTATATTTTATAGGCAATCACCCTCCATGACACAAAGCTGTGTGAAACCTGGGATCTGGGGTCTAACTTCTTTATTCACAAAGAGGATGTGTTGAGCCAGCGGAAAAGGTAATGGGCCTTTCATATTTTCTCCCATATTAGAGTGATCCCATGCCAAGCTTTTATATCCTGTTTTTTTAATCCTTTCTTAAGGGCAGAGGCAGTTTGTCCTCGAGTTGCGGAGTTGAACCCTTATGTCCATGTTGACAAATCCATCTCCGCTCTGGATGACAACACTGATCTCAGCTTTCTCCAAAAGTATCAGGTAAGTGCAGGTGTACTGAATAGAATGACTAGAAAGTCCACTGTACAAGACCAGGATGTTCAACAAGGATATATATACGACTGCATCTTTTGAAATTGCGATGTTTAATATTTGACAACACTATTTTTTCTTAGTGTGTCATTCTAACTGAAGCCAGACTGAGCCTTCTGAAGAGAGTGAATGAGTTTTGCCGCTCACAACGCCCTCCCATCAGAGTAAGCCTAAACACAACTAACCAAAAAGAGATGGCTGTCCTACATATGCATTTCAACCAGAGTCTTTGAAATGTTACGAAAACTACACTGTCTCCGCAGTTCATTGCATGTGACACATATGGCATCTGTGTGCGGGTCTTCTGTGATTTCGGAGAAGACTTTGAAGTGTTGGATACCACAGGGGAAGAACCAAAGGAGATTTTCATCCAGAGCATCACCCAGGTCAGCAGTTACAGGCTCTCCACTAAATTTTCAGTGTGAATTTGGAGGACCAAACTGGAATTGAAACGTTGTTACTCAACAGTACCATAATGGTGCTACAAAATGTTGGAGAAATATCTCATTATTTAAGTCAATATTTTTACACTCAGGGGAATCCTGGTGTGGTCACCTGCCTGGACAACCAGCCTCATGGCCTCAAGACTGGCCAGAGTGTCGTTTTCAGAGAAGTCAATGGCATGGTGGAACTCAATGGCACTGCAAGACAGGTTAAAGGTATTTGTATTATTTCTGGCAAGACTGGTTTTTTTTCTGCAGATGTCATGATTGTGAAGTTGATTGAAAATTGTGTTATTTTACTTGTCTGTCTTCAGTCCTTTCCCCTCACAGTTTTGCAATAGGAGACACATCCGATCTAAAAACATATATACATGGAGGTTTCTTTGTCCTTGTGAAAACCCCAAAGATATACTCATTTGTAAGTCAAATGCATCAAATAATAATTAATGGTTAATAATGAAAAAAAAAACCTTTATGCTTTTGTCTCTGAACTTTTCTGAAACATTTTAGGAATCACTCGAGAGACAGCTGTGGGATCCTCAAGTCTTGATTCCAGACTTCAGTAAACCAGAGGTGACTTGAACCACGGGTGTTGGGGTTGCACGGCGGTGTATATTACAACTTACAATCTTTCTTTAGTCTCACAGAAATATCACACTGTCTTTCACATCCCAAAATATTGGGAGTTTCTTACATTTTTCGGTAGATGTCTCTGGGCTTATAAAGATTCACAAGTCTCTGACCCCAAAAAGGATTACAATTGGTCATAAATGGTTAGATCATGACAAAACACTGATTTTGTCTGCACATAGAAACTCAATTCACTTCTATGTAGTTCATTGACTCCAAGAGGAGCACAAAAACTGAGAATTAAGTGTGTTTTTCAACAACCTCTGGGGGATAGATTCCAAAACAAAATCAGTGAAATCTCTTGTGGCCCACTGTATTTATGATAATAAATAAAAGTAGACAGAAACAACACTTTTGCTGCGGCCTCACCAAAATTTGCTTGCCACTTCCCTATTAGGCACCGCTACAAATCCATGCTGCCATGTTGGGTCTGGATACCTTTCAGGAACAGCATAATAGACTTCCCAACCCTGGGTAATCAAACCTTTTCAGTATCCAATCTGCCTTTTGTATGGAAACATTGCATTTGTGTTGTGCGTGTGTGTGTGTATGTGTGTGTGTATATGTGTGTGCGTGTGCGTATTTAGGGCCTTGTCACATTAAGTCATGAAAACAAAATCACTGTATTCCACCAGATGTTTACAGGACACTGAGACTTTACTGAAATTAACTGAGGAAGTGAATGCCACACTTCGGAACAACGTAAGTGCCCCCTCCCCCCCAAAAAAAAAGTTAAAATGTTAGTTAATCGTACCTTGCTGATGTTACTGTTGCTACCTCCCTATAATTAGGCTCCTGTGAATGCAGAGTTGGTGCAATGGCTAGCGAGGACTGCAAGGGGGGCGCTTCCTCCGCTTGCGGCTGCTATAGGAGGCCTCGCCAGTCAGGAGGTTCTTAAAGCCATCACAGGGAAGTTTGCACCCCTACAGCAATGGGTAGGCATCATACTGTGATATCTCATTTGGATTTCAGAATCAGAAAGCCTTTAATAGTCGCATAATGGGGAAATTTTGCACTCTCATCTGATATTGCCGGCTAATAGTATAATGAGTTTACTTGTCTTTGGTGCAGTTTTATTTAGATGTCATTGAGGTAGTAAAGCCACTTCAAAATCTGCCTGCTGAAGAGTTTCTTCCTCGGGGAGACCGTTATGATGGACTGCGAACTTGTATTGGGAAATCATTGTGCGAGGAACTGCACAAGCTCAAGGTCTTCATGGTAGGTTTTGTCCAGCTCTTAATTCAATAAACATGTTAGTGCCGTCATATTGAGATCAATTTAAAATTCATGCTACTATTTCCACCCTTGCAGGTGGGCTGCGGCGCCATAGGCTGTGAAATGCTGAAAAACTTTGCCCTACTTGGAGTGGGTTTGGCTCAGAGCTCGGGCCAGGTGAACACTTTACTTCTGCTTGGTTTTAACTACTTATCAGTAATATAAGTAGTGAAAGGACAACCGACGTCACTTTTTTGTTTCCTAACCGACATCAGAAAAACGTTTTATAGCATCTAAAATACCCAAAACACACAGTATGATATTTTTAGTCAAATATAAAACACCAATAAAAATGACTTAGTGTCTAAAAAGTACTTCAATTTGAAACCGAAAGTGGAAGAAGGTTTCAGAAGGTCGCGCCCCCAATTTCGTGGTGTCACTGCAAGACGTTTTGCCTTGCTCGAGAATCAAAACAATGGCTTCAGATTCGGAGAATATGCTTTCTTGTTACTCATCCAGTTATGAATATGATTCAAATAGTTCTGAAGAAGAAAGCATACAGGTTTGCAATCGATTAAAGAATTTATTCCGTGTCATTTTGAGGCATCGGCTGGGAAATGTCGCACCCAAAAAAGGCAGAACATGGCGAGGAATTAATCAGCCCGTTTCCACAGGCTGATTAATTCCTTACATGGAGCTTTGTCACCCTTTTCTGCCTCTTTTCGGTCCTACACGACGTTTTCAGACCAAAGTACAGCAAAATGCATTGACGTGATGGAAGGACTGCTCCAATATGTCCTTTTTTCGGTCAGGGGCATTCCTTCAGTGACGTAACGTACGGACTCGTCACCAACTTAAAAACAAGACTTCCGGAATATTCAACGCGAGTCTTAAAACGTAAAATATAGCTATATGCGGTGGAATCTTTGTAAAATACGCTCAGTAGAAGTCATTTGAAGACATTTTACAAATTATAGACACAACTTGTCCGGAGACGTCGGTTGTCCTTTAAGTAGCAATCCTTACCGATGGAAAAAATATCCCATATTTCTCTTCAGGTGTGCATCACAGATCCTGACCTCATAGAAAAGTCCAACCTCAACAGACAGTTTCTTTTCAGACCACAGCATATCCAAGTGAGATGATCATTTCGATAAGCCGAGACATTTTCCATGCATATTCTTTTTTTTTTTAATTCAAAAGTTTGTCTCGGACAAACCCAATAACAATGACGTGCTAAACATTTTAAAAAATCACTATTAAACCCAGATTTAATTAAATACTATCACTATTCAGTCTTTCCAAACTCCCAAACTCATTTCAAAAAGTTTCTTCTTCTCCTTGATGTCAGAAACCAAAGAGTACGACAGCAGCCGAAGCCACTTTGAAGATCAACCCCGACCTGCAGTTGGATGCTCACCTTAATAAGGTGTGTCCTGCTACAGAGAGCATCTACAATGACTCTTTCTACTCAAACCTCAACCTGGTGGTCACTGCACTAGACAGTGTGGAGGCTCGGAGATATGTGGACAGGTGGGTCAAACTAGTCTGCCTCTCCAAGCGATCTCTGTGATCAATACATTCTAATAATATTATTAATAATAATAGTAACATCGCACCTTTAAATGGAGCCTCAATTTGTTTTTATTTGACTTGGTTTTCAGCCGCTGTGTAACTAATCAGAGAGCACTCCTGGACTCTGGGACCATGGGAACTAAAGGACACACAGAGATCATTGTCCCAAATTTGACTGAGTCCTACAATAGCCACGTGAGTATACTTGCAGACACACTTGTCTGCAAATGTGTACTCTTCAAGATACAAAACGAATGAATGAATCTGTTACTCACCTCGCCTTGTTCACCAGAGAGATCCGCCAGAAGAGGAAATCCCCTTCTGTACGCTCAAGTCATTCCCTTCAGTCATAGAGCACACCATCCAGTGGGCAAGAGATAAGGTGGACCCCCACAAAGATCATCAGATTTAATTCCTGCATTATACCAAAAAAGGGTGGTTGTTAATCTTATTATCTGAATTTTCTCTTTATCATCTAGTTTGAAAATGCATTTGCTCAGAAGCCCTCCATGTACAACTCTTTCTGGCAGACTCACAAAACAGCTGAATTTGTGCTACAGGTGCAAAAACTATCTTATATTATTAATGCTCACAATGAAGTGCTCCTGTTCCCATTGTTGCTTTTCCTTCTCATGATTTCTTTCAATTTGTGTACAGAAAATGCAAGCAGGTGAAAGTTTGGAAGGCTCATTTGAAGTCATTAAACTGCTTAACAGGCGACCTCATCGTTGGGAGCAGTGCATAACTTTGGCCCGGCTGAAATTTGAAAAGTATTTCAAGAGAAAGGTAAGGACTCTTGCAACATCCTTATTTTGAAAACTACTGATATGTTCATGGATAGTGCATGTGTAATTATCCGCCTTTTAACATTTTGATTGAAATGATCTCTTCATGTAGGCCCTGCAACTTCTGCATGCTTTCCCACTTGATACAAGGTTAAAAGACGGAAGTAAGTTTTCAACAAATTCCCATAAAAGCGGATTGTCCACTTGGCAGCAAAACACATCACGGTCTCCATTTGTTAGGTTTATTTTGGCAGTCTCCCAAAAGACCGCCAGCGCCCATTGATTTTGACTTAAAAGACCCCCTGTGAGTAAACTGCTTCCACATTACCGTTCTAGTGTACTGCTCATTTCATCTTACAACTCAATCTCTCCTTTATCCCTACAGACATTTCACCTTTATCATCAGCACAGCCCGACTCTTTGCTGCCATTTATAACATTCCCTATTCAGAGAAGGTGGGTCTATCTGAAATAGTGACAGAGGAAGTCACAAGTCCAGCAATATGCAAGATGTATACAGACTGATTCTGATTCTGATTCTGATTCTGAGACTGCTTCATTGTTTGTTTGTTTGTTTTCATTTTCGGCATGCAGGATCTCTGTGAAGAGGTGGTAGCTGAAATCCTCTCTCAAGTGAAGATCCCTAAATACCTGCCCACTGTCAAAGTATACTTCAATATCACATGGATTTCACCATCATGGATAATGAACTCAATTTATCTTGGTTCATCTCCTTCACAGTGTATCGAGACAGACGAGGCGGCAAAGAAGCCTGATCAATTGAAGATGTCTCTAAGCAGTGAAGAGGAGAGAGCGGCCATCGGGCAGCTACAGTATGCCATTGCTGGCGACTTTGTCAAAGCAGGTTTGTCTTCAGATATTTATAATGATGATTAGCACCAGGTTAATGTGTCGATTTCTGCATTCTGTAATGAAGGTGCTGGCTCCACGGAGCTTACAAGTATCAGTGCCATTTGAGCGTGGCAATAAAATTGAGACCATTAGCATTGTCTGAAAACTCATGACAAAAAGTTAGCGGACACCCAGGCAGACAACTCTGAAAAGTTGCCTGCCCCATTTTTTCACAACTTGAAACACAATAAGACGACTAATTGCAAAAAAAAAACCCAAACAAACATTGTTGCGGAGTATAAAGGATTTTTTTTAATTAAGGAAGTACCTACCACAAATGCTCCCTTGCTGAAGATTTTGCTCCAGTTGTCGTTTGTCGTCATGGTGCACAATGCAATGTTTGCGTTGCGTTGTCTGCTCAATGCCACATGGACTCCTCTTTCTAAGCGGCTTTCAAAACTCTCAAGTACACTTTATAGTCATGGTATGGTCCGAAGCACGAAACAGGCTTCAGATTGGCTGCCGTGCCGAGTATGCAATTTGCCAAACGAACGTTCGCTTGTCAATTTGCACGGCAACCAATCAGAAGCCTGTTGATTGAAATGATCTCTTCATGTAGGCCCTGCAACTTCTGCATGCTTTCCCACTCGATACGAGGTTAAAAGACGGCAATAAAAATGAGACCATTTAATAAAAATGAGACCAGTATGCAAATTGCGTTTAAAATGTGTTTAAGTGAGATAAAGAGCTTCATGTAGTGCTTTTCTGCCATGTTCAAAACTATTGAAAATTACCTTTTGTTTTTGATTGTAAGCTAAATGGGAAAAATGAATGGAAATGTTAAAGCAATCTCATCCGGCCTTAGAACGGAATGAACATATTTCCTGCAACTCCAAGTTTGGTCGTTTTCTCTTGCGATCTCTAGACAGGTTGCAGATGTCGCCGCTGCAGTTTGAGAAGGACGACGACAGCAACGGCCACTTGGACTTTGTCACGTCGGCATCAGCCCTGAGAGCCAAAATGTACTCCATCGAGCCCGCCGACAGATTTAAGACCAAACGCATTGCCGGCAAGATAATCCCTGCTATCGCCACGGCAACAGCGGCTGTGGCTGGACTGGTGAGAATATGCCTGAATACAGCGCCTTCAATCTCAAAATAGCTCTTCAGAATGCTCATACATAATGCGGTACTGGTCATCTATTCAATGACTTATTGTGCCTTAGGTCGCCCTGGAGCTGATCAAGATAGTTGGAGGCTTTGGCTTTGAATCGTTGAAAAACTGCTTTTTCAACTTGGCTCTCCCTGTCGTGGTCTTCACTGAGCCGGCGGCTGTCAAACGGTCCCTCATCAGGTAACATCAACCACGTTCTTTTTCACATACGTGACGAATTAATTGTATTTCCATTCATTTCAATGTGGGATAAGGATTTAAGATACAATCGTGTTCACCCAACAAATTATACTCATCTCTTAAAGGACAACCGCCATCACTTTTTTGTTTTTTAACTGACATCAGAAAAACGTTTTATAGCATCTAAAATACCCAAAACACGCAGTATGATATTTTTAGTCAAATGCAAAACACCAATAAAAATGACTTAAAGTGTCCAAAATCTGCAAAAAAATTGAGCTGCAAATTGGGCATTGTCAGAAAGTTCCCAGTTCGTGACATCACGCCAAGACGTCTTGCATTTCTAGTGAATTAAAACGGCTTCAGATTCGGAGAATATGCTTTCTTGTTACACATCCAGTTATGAATATGATTCAAATAGTTCTGAAGGGGAAAGTATACATGTTTGCAATCGATTAAAGAATTTATTTGTGCCATTTTGAGGCAACATTTGGGGGAAATCTCTGACCCAAAAAAAAGAGGCACAAAATGGCGACCTCCTGTGGCCACCTCTGTTTCTACAGGCTGATAATTTCCTTATATGGCGCTTGGACACCCTCTTCTGGCCTTCTGGCGGCTTTTGGGTGCAACACGAGGTCCCCAGACCAAACATATACATACCATGTATTCCGCCCCAAAAACAGACAAAGTGCAACCTGCCTCTCAGCCTCAAAGTTTTCTATGAGAGAGGCTCCGCCGGCTCTCCTGAAGTGACACCAAAACGAGGACAAGGATTTTAGAAAAGTGAGCAGTAATGTTGTGAAATCCCCATGATGTCTTTCAGGGAGAACATCTACTTTTCCATCTGGGACTGCTGGACTATTAGCGGTCATGAAGACTTCACCTTGTCCGACTTCATGAATGCAGTCAGGGTGAGAAACAAACTAACTCATATATTTACATTGCCCCCCCCCCCCCCCCCCATTTTTTCATTACGAACTTTCTTCAGTGCTTATGTGCTTTGTTTTATTTCAGGAGAAGTATGGGATTGAACCCACAATGGTCGTCCACGGTGTGAAGATGCTCTATGTGCCTGTGATACCCGGGCATTCGAAAAGACTTAAACTGACGTGAGTGTTTCATTGAGAAAATGTTCTTTCATTACTCTGCTTCGATCGGTAATCAACATTTTCTTCAAAAAGTTTTCATCTCCCTTATAATGCACAGGCCAAAATCTGTTAATGACAAAATCTCTTAGCAGAATTGAGAGCATTGCACACCCACTTAAAGGAAAACCGACGCCTCTGGACAAGTTGTGTCCATAATTCGTAAAATGGCTTCAAATGACTTCTACTGAGCGTATTTTACAAAGATTCCACCGCATATAGCTATATTTTACATTTTAAGACTTGCGCTAAATATTCCGGAAGTCTTGTGTTTGAGTTGGTGACGAGTCCTCACCCTGCGTCACTGAAGGAACGCCCCTCACAGAGAAAGGACACATTGTAGTAGTCCTTTCATTCACGTCAATGCATTTTGCGGTACTTTGTTTGATCTGAAAACTTCGTGTTGATGGAGAAATTAGAAGGAAACATAGAAATAACGCGATGGTGAATCCTTGTGTTGTATCAAGCATCTATTTGATATTCGCTGACAAAAATTGTAAGGAATTTTAATCAGCCCGTTTCCATGGACTTTGTCGCCATCTTATTCCTCTTTTTGATTTTTCCCCCCCACCCAGATACCTCAAAATGACACGTAATAAATTATTTAATCGATTGCAAACATGTATGCTTTCCTCTTCAGAACTATTTCACTCATATTCATAACTGGATGAGTAACAAGAAAGCATATTCTCCGAATCTGAAGCCATTGTTTTGATTCTCGAGCAAGGCAAGATGTCTTGGCGTGACACCACGAACAAGGGGGCGGGACCTTCTGAAACTCGCCACTTCCGGGTTCATTTTTTTTTGCACATTTTGGACACTTTAAGTCATTTTTATTGGTGTTTTGCATTTGACTAAAAAATATCATACTGTGTGTTTTGGGTATTTTAGATGTTTTTCTGATGTCAGTTAGGAAACAAAAAAGTGATGTCGGTTGTCCTTTAAATAAACTTTCAAGTTTATGTCCTTCTTACTTGCGACATGCATAACAATACCAAATGGCCCCCTTATGTTTTATGTGGGCAGGATGCAGAAGCTGATAAAGCCATCGGCGACCCGTCAATACGTTGACCTCACGGTCTCATTTGCTCCAGAAAGAGCCGAAGATGAAGATCTCGCAGGTCCTCCAGTCAGATACTTCTTCAGCCGTGATGATCACCTGCCCTGACAACGTCCCATTTCTTGTCACCTTCATGTACGCCGTCAGAATGACCAGGGAAGTGATCACAGCTCACACTCCTCCTCCTCAGCCTTGGTTTCTGGTTTCCTTCTCTCTGATCCAACCAGAGGAACGTGAAGGTCCCTGGGTAGCACTGAACTGTATTTCTGTACATACAGTATGTTCTCTGTTTGTTTTACTTGTGATGATAAAGTGGACAGTGCCGCCTGTGTTGATGCCTTAAGACCCCTTTTTGTTTGTGGTACTAAACATGGATTTAAAAAAAAAGTATTGACAGAATCTTGAAAACACCACACGGCCACACTTTTCTCATTTGTGACAAGCTGTTGGCCCACATTTAAGGACAGTTTGGACTTTCGAGGTTATATCAGTGGAGATGCCGCCATGCATGCCTGTTGGCTCATTTCATCACACCTGTACCTAAGTGAGTGCAACTCATGTTTCCAAGCATTGCTTGATCATCATTGTTGCTCCATCTCAATGCTTCCTAATTAATTGTAGATGGACTTGAGATGGCATCACTTCTGGGATCACGAGCAACATTTTCTATATTTTTATTCTGACTTTGTTTTCCCAGATGTTATATTCGTTTCCGCCTTGCTGACTTGGTTTCTGTTTTTGTTGTGTGGATGTATTGTCATGTAAAAGTACTCAAAAGTGTTGAACATCATGTGTGTTGGAAGGACGTCTTGCCTTGCTCTAAAATCAAAACGATGACTTCAGATCCAGAGAAGATGCTTTCTTGTTGCACATCCAGTTATGAATATGATTCAAATAGTTCTGAAGACGAAAACATAAATGTTTGCAATCGATTAAAGAAGTCCTTCCGTGTCATTTTGAGGCATCTGGACTGCAATGTAGCGTCCCAGAAAAGAGGCACAAAATGGCCACCGAGCTGTTGTGAGGAATGAATCAGCCCGTTTCCACAGGCTGCTAAATTCCTTCCATGGAGCTTGGACGCCCTCTTCTGGCGCCTTATGGGTGCAACACGATGTTTTCAGACCAAATAAGTACAGCAAAATACATTGACGTGATGGAAGGACTGCTACAATGTGTCTTTTTTCGGTCAGGGGCGTTCCTTTAGTGACGTCACGTACGGACTCGTCACCAACTCAAAAACAAGACTTCCTGAATATTCAGTGCGAGTCTTAAAACGTAAAATATAGCTATATGCGGTGGAATCTTATTAAAATACGTTCATTAGAAGTCATTTGAAGCCATTTTACAAATTATGGACACAACTTGTCCAGAGACGTTGGTTGTCCTTTAAAAGCACTATGCACCTCTCACTCTGTTAAGATTCATTTATTTCATTGCTTAGTGTCATTGATATACATGTTTTTAAAAACACATCAATATTGTTTAAAAAGACGTACAGACGTATTGTTTAAAAAGACAAATTGGCAGTTTTCAAATATATTCACCTACTTCATTTACCTTTAAAAATTCAAGTATTTCATTATGTATGCTATTGATTAAAAAAGTGTACTTAAATATGATAGCCTATACAGAAAATATTACAGTATATTAAACATCCAAGTCCTCCAAATTCCCCCAGCTGGGTCCTGCTTTTACTTTGGCTTTTAGCTTCACGTAAAGTTTTACCGCTGATTCCATCTCCCTCTTCACTATCTGAGCCACCTGGCAAGAAACAAAAACGGGACATCATTATGGAAAAACAATAACCATATTGTTAGTTTCTCCAAAGGGGAGCTATGTTACCACAATGGTGTATTTTTTTATAAATCAGAAATTGTTAATACCAGGATCTCTAAATCTCCATTCAAAGTGCACCTGTACTTGATGTTGTGGCAAGTCCGTGTACAGTTAGTTATCTTCAACACTGTCCTACCTGTATGAGATTTTCTTCTGTAGTTTCATAAAACAGTTCATCATGGAGCTGCAGGACAAAGTAGGCTCCTCTCAAGTGTGCGCCCCTCCGAGGATGACCGGTTGTACCTTCAGCACACAATTTGGCATCACACATGCACGTCACGCAAAGGTGAGATTTGGTCCAGACTCACCGCCTGCGGTTGTGTGTCACCTGTATGTGTGTGTTGATGAGAAAGTGGAGATTTCGGGTATGTCTTTCTCAGCCGCCTGTGGATGTTGACAGTGGCACGTTTAACAATGTCTGCTGCTGAGCCCTGGACAGTTGTGTTCACTGCTTGGCGCTCCGCCTGGATAGAACAAGAAGATAATGGAATATATTCTATCAAAGTTGAAACTCTCTCACTGTCGTCTGCTTGTCTCTTTAATATTTAAACCACCACTGCTGCGTTCTTGACCAATCACATGGCTTTAACCGAAGATGGGGGCAGCGAATAGAGGACAAAAACAGTCGGCTGCCATTTTGTTGTTAGAAGAACGGGCTCTTTCACGAACGACACATCACTCATTGAGGCAGCTCCGTATATGAAAAAAGTTTGTATATGTAAATGTAAGGTTCGTGAACCAAAAAGTTCGTAAGCCAAGGGGTTCGTAAACCGATGTATCACTGTACTCAACAAGTTCAACAAAGTGATCCGCTGCTAAATAGGACATTCCACTGTTAAACTTCAAGTACATACGTGTGCTTTGACATGAGGATTTGTGCTGGTGATCCCAGGAAGGTATCTGCGACGTCCCATCAGAGTTTGAACATAACCACCCTTGATGCACTTCTTCACCGTTTCTTTGAGGAAAGCATTGATCCCTAAACACCCACAGAAGAATCTCATAATATCCAATGCAAGAGTTATCTCTAAAATACATGATACACCAATGTCAATAATATACTCTAAAATTTTGCCACTACAAAGATATCCATGATAATTTTGGATTGACAAAATTAAAAGTAATTAATGTACTTGATGGTGGAGTTTGTATATTTTTTCCCCACATTTTTATTTATTTTTAACAATCGCGGTGGAATATAGGTCACTGTAGCGTACCTACACTAATGTAAATAATTGCAAACCATTTGCTTTAATTCAATGGATCTTGTGGTGCTCCTTCTCGTGTGCGCGTTGGCCACTTGGCGGCAGTGAAATACAGACAGAAATATACACGGACCGTCACAGTCAGAGGTAGCTTGCTGAGGACGAAGAAAATATCCCCGTGAGTATTATTATCGGAGACAATGGTTTTTTTATCCACCGTTTCTGTAAAAATATCCGTTGAGTAAAGCATTATATAACGCCATGACACCGATGCTGTTCGTTAGCCACCCTGCGCATCGTGGATTTGCATTAAGCTAGCAGAATTTCGGAAGGCAAAGTTATGTGGTTGTTTTAAATGTAGCACGTGTGGAATTATCTTGTTTTTATTTTTAATCTGACAGAATTTACTGCCAACAAATAGTGAACATACTGAATTATATACATTATACAACAACAAGAACAACTAAATTGCCCCAATGACGCCTCGTATCCTCGTGTTCATTTACGTGCTAACTGAAACTATAAATTACTCACCAATTCAGTGAAACAAGATAATTGATAATGGTCTATGATAAATTATGAAGAAACAACCTACCTTTATATCTGGACTTGAAACTCTCGATATAGCAAGCCGCGTTGTTCTCCTCCACGCCCATTTGCTCCCCTAAAGATTTGGCGCCCATCCCATAAATGATGCCGTAGCAAATCTGGAAAGAAGAAACAAATTAAAAAGGACTTGAACGCTAAGTGATTTTGTGTCACAATCATAACGCACCTGTTTGGCTTGCTGTCTGAGGTTGTCGTTGACTGCGTCTGGATCGATGCTTTTCCATTCGGCGGCGATGCAGCGAAACACGTCGGCGCCCCCATTTAGCACCTGTCGTGCACACACACGCAGACACTTATTTTTTTTTTTTTTGTTTCATTCAAGTGATGATACCGTCCATCATTCGAAACCTGCAGAAGACGTTGATCTTTGGACAGGTGAGCCAGCACCCTCAACTCCAGTTGGGAGTAATCGACCGCCAATATCAGCCCACCTGCACCAAAGCGAAGTAGCGCAATAAATGTAAGTAATGGGAAAATCCTGGGTGAGAAGGCACAGTTTAGATTATGCATCACAAACCTGAAAAGGGTACGAAAGCATGTCTCATACTGACAGAGAAAGATGGGCCTGGATTGGCTGCCTCACCGGTGGTAACCGACGGGGCTAAAGAACGTCTCTTCTTTCTGCAAGATAAAAGCCTTGATTTCTACATTAATTGTGATTTTTTTTTAATCATTAGTTGAAAAAAAATACATTAACTTCCCTAAAATGCAACTTGATGGTTTGTCGTGCAATAGTAGTCATTATTTCATTGGTTTAATATTATGTTGCTGTTGTAATTAACGGCTGGCTCTGTGCTTGGTTGGCAACCGGTTCAGGGTGTCCCCCACCTACTAGCCAAAGACAGCTGGGATAGGCTCCAGCAAGCCCTTTATGAGGATATGGATGAAATCGATGTTCAGAATCAGAAAGCCTTTAGTAGTCCCATAATGGGGAAATTTGCAGTCCACAGCAGCAATTTGAAGGGGGGGGGGGGAGATGTAAAACATATATTCTAAGCATAATAAAAAGACTGAGGTGTATGCTGTAACTGCAAAAATGTTTCATAAAAACTGTACATAGTGCAAGTATAAAAAAGCATATTGATATATGTAACTGTATTGCGTCAACATAAGGTGGCTGTGCTATTGACAGTACAAGAGTCCAGGTTTTTTTGGGGGGGGTTGTTTTCATTCACATGTGATTATTAAGAAGCCTGGTACATAGTATGTCAAAACAGCATTGTCGTACTCATGTTTGTTCTTGTAGCGGCCATCTTGTGAAGGCGGGCTCTCTCCCACCACGGTCGGCATGCAAATATCAAAGTCTTTGGGCACATTCTGTATGTTAGGCTCTGTAAAGCTCACTCGCCCTAAATTAATAAGAAAAAAAAGAATAAAACAGATGATTATGAGTATTGTACATGACGACTGGTTGTAGTGATCTACCTGTAGCCGTGTGTGTCTGGGAGATGGGATAGATTCTATCCATGGCCAGCGCGGTGTGATATTGCTTCTCCCTCTGCAGTGGAAACACCACTTTGGTCAAAGCATTGGTAATCCTCCTCCATTCTAGAATCACACCTGGGAGAGGATGCAGAGGCCGGAGCTTCTCCAGAACATCCTGTTGAAAGCGATTTAGTTTAGTTGGACTCGTTTAACAGTATTTTTGGTAGAAAGAAGCCATGCACCTTCGTTGTGCTGAACTGCTTCCCCAGCCGAACTCTCCCTCCGGGTCTGCGGGTGTATCCGAGGGTTTTCTTGCTCTTTAATGTGCTCATGTCACCATTTGGAGGCAGATGAAGCTCTAGAAATAAAACCTGCAAAAGGACAGCGAGGAGCAAACTAGCTAGCTCTATATTCGCTATCGAGCTGGCTATCTATCGATGTAGCTATTAGCTACCTATCTAGCTAGCTCCCTATTTGCTATCTAGCTGGCTATCTAGCTAGCTATTAGCTATCAAGCTAGCTAGCTCTTTATTTGCTATCTAGCTGGCGAGCTATCTATCTAGCTAGCTATTAGCTATCTATTAGCTCGCGAGCTAGCTTTCTATCTGTTTGAGTTACGTTTGGGTTGAGTGAACACTGGCGCGTGTGGCTGCTGCTGCTAACCCACAGAAAAATTGAGCCTGAGATTGACCTTGAGAGTTTTGAAAGGCGCTTAGAAATGAAATGGATTATTATTATTATGAAGGTAGCTGGTGTGAGAGAAGAGCACTAATTATGCTCGATCCATCAATTAAATTGCCCATCTGGTTCAAACTATTCATATAAATATTCTTCGATGGGCCTCAGTTACCAGCGTCTTTTCATGTCAGAAATCCCGATCACTCCCAAATAACAAGGGTTGACTATACTCGAAAAAAAAATCATTGGCCGACTTAAAATAAAACAGCATCTGACCTGTGCTATGTCGTCAATGCTGGTAAGGGAGAAGCCGTGTCCCGCCAGCTCATAGGCTTGAGATTCCAGCGCTGCCAGTCTGGCTTGCATCACATGCTTTTGTCTCTCACACTCATCAACACTGAATCCCATTCCATTGAGTTCCAGCAGAGCCAGGCACACGTGTGAGGGCATCTCGACACTCCTGAAGTATTCTAAGCAAGTTGTAACAGGATATGGCATGTTAAAATTGCTCAGGGTCATGATTCTTACATCTTATCTTACCGAGTGTGCCGTCTTTGGCCAGTAAAGTATTGAGATGGTTCATGGCGGTGTATACGAGCACACTCGTGGTTGCTGCCCTCACACGGGGACAGTGAGCATGGGCATTCCCAAGGCCATCCAATAGCGGGAGCTCTTCTGGGCAGAAGACGGTAATCATGTTGGCCAGAGTCCTCTCCTCAGTGCCAGGGTCTATTAGCCAGCATGCCACCTTGGAGAAAATATCAGCATACATTAGGAAGAAAGAAAATGGTTTCTCGGGATGAATTATCTCATACGTGTAACGGTATATATGATGAGGATGAGTTGGAAGGAATCAGTACTGAACATTCGGCAAGCCCCCTCGCTGCCCATCTTTAAAACCCACCTCAAAACTCACTTGTACTCATGGGCATTGGACTCGGCACAAAGACTTGATCTTAATTTTACTCCCTGGTGCTTTCTACTATCTTTGTGATTGCTTTATTTCCTGTACAGTGATACCTCGGCAGACGAACGCTTTAGCTAACTAACTTTTTGCCTTAAATTGGCGAGAATATATTCTTGGAGCTGAAAATGGCAGCAGATTTTTTTTCCCTCTATTCCCCGCCCCAGTCTTTGGTTAAAGCCGCACGTGATTGGTCAAGATCCGTGGTAGAGGAGGGAGGGGACACACGCAGCAGGATACACACAGCAGTGAGGGGGGCGGGGGGTTAGAGTGCTCAAATGTACCCTAGTACCCGATTCAAACGACGGAGTTATTTGAATACGGCAATGAAAGCCAGCTTGCTTTACCGACGCGGGTACGCCTACCTTGGGATCTTCACAGTTTCCCCCCAAGCTGATACTGCAGCTCAACACCAGCTGTTTGTACACCTGGATGATGTCATACGCGACAACCGTTCCAGCTGAAGGTTGGCTGAGAAGGGTTTTCACACGCTCAAGCCTCTCGCCTACTGGCAAACTGTCATCCAGGTCCGGAGGGGCAAGGCTTAAACTCAAACCTGAGAAGGAACGATGAGTAACGGTATGACCTGATTAATTTGTGTGTGTTGGGGAAGGCGGGAGGGGGTGGTTACCTTTGTTCTGGTTTTGCTGAAAGGATATGTAAAATGCATCTCTGGCTCCCCAGCAGACAGACATTCCAATCAACAGCAGTCCATCACTGCCTCTCACAGGAAAACCATCCACACCTTGTAGCTTCTGTTGTGCTGTTTACACGAAGAGCATTCACACTGTGGTCTGACCAGACTTATGGAACACACACGACTCACATTTTCCCTCAAATGCAAAATAAACAAATAAATAAAAATCTGCATTGATTACCTCTCTTATGTTTCACAACTATTTCATCTTCTGGGTCCATCTGGCGCTCAACCCTTTCACATGCCAAAGCCAGAGAATAACGTTCTTTAGTTTTCCACTCCTTGACAAACATCTCGAAAAGGCGCTTGTCACTTGAAACGTCAATGATGGAGAACATCCCACAATTGCCGGAGAAGAATGACGCATCTTGGGAAAGCTGAAGAGAGAAGCCCTCGTAGGGATCCGGCGACGTACTCTCGCTGGGAAGGTGCAGAGCGGTGCCATTAGACGGACTTTCGCTTTTTGATTGAGGAAAAGCTTCCGGTAGATCAATCACAGGACATTTTGGAGGTCTCCCAGGCAGGGCGCCCAAGGGGGTCGACTGAATGACGGGCTGGGCGGTGAGGGGCGACTGGATAGACATTGTGGTTAACTTGATTCTGGCCGTCACGGGGGCTCTCTCCTGAGTGGGGGGTATCAAATCTGTAACAGAGCCCGGCCTCTGCGTTCCAATCTCTGTTTCCTCTCGTGATGGTTGTGGCTGAACAGAATCAGACTCTGGGTTTATATTGACCGGCCTTGGGCATTCTTTCCTGTCTTGTATAGACGGAGGAGATTTTTTAGGAGTCTTTACAGGGTTTTTCTTATTGTTGTTAATGTGTCCTAAAGTACAGTTTTGCACCGGTTGATCAGACATACTAAGCCAGCAATCGAAAATCTCCTGAAGACCAGGACTGCAATAAAAGCCGTTCTGATGGGCAACATCGGCATGTGATTGTGATTGTTTTGAAATGATATCACCCGCTGGTCGGGAGATGAGTTCACCTTCTTGTTCATTCTTGTTACATTCCTTCGTCAGCCTTCCCTGGCTTGTTCTGGGTAGTAAAGATTGTGGTGCAGATGTGAAGTGCTCTTCGGGAAGAACATCACCTTCCATGTGACTGCCGTCCTGTCTGTCCAGAAAATGCTCACCAACCAGTAAAGAATCCCCCCACTCGGACAGGTTGAAAGAAGACCCACCCCACTGGATCGCTTCATGCTTCTCAACTTCCTGGTTGACAAGGAGCTCACTGCGACGTTTTTCTTGGGGGGAAAGTTGAGGGTTAATGCTTATCACCTGCTGGTTACCTTGCTCCTCGTAGGCTAATCGATCCTGGTCTATCTGGTGTGGGCTCAGAGAGTTCTCATACAGGCTGTCAAATAAGAAGCTGCTGCTTCGGTTAGGATCCTCCTCAGCAACATCGGCGCCAGTATCATTCTTTGCGTCATCCACGTTATCGACAGAATTCTGCAGAAACATCACAACCAAGATTATTTTCTATCTTTTAGTTTCGTTAAGTCAAGGTTCCACTGTATTTATTTGAATATGCAGGTAACATCCGACTTACGACCGGATCGACTTACGACCACCCATACGACCACGACCTCCAGACCCTATTTTTAAAAATTCCATTATACGCCTGGCATCGCAACGCACTAGCAGGCCGGCAATGCGTATGACAATTTTGGCCAGCCAGCATCTCACTATTGCACAGCAATCGCCCGTGTGATGGCACCAGAGGGGAGAGTTTGTGAGCCATTTAGCCTCCGAGTCTATTCAAAATTTTGATTGTATTTCGACTTAGGACCATTTTGACTTACAGCCGTTTGGTCGGAATGGAACTCGGTCGTAAGTCGGATGTTACCTGTAGTTCCATTTGGTATAAATAAGTACATGTGTGTGTGTGTGGGGGGGGGGGGGGGGGGGTTGTGACATCATTACCCACCTGATGACTGGTGTCAAGGATGAACTTCATCTGGCTGTCAGTCAAGGAAATATTGAACAATTGGCATTTATTGTTCAGGGTTTCAAGTCTGGCACTTCCTCTGTCTTTGTCATCCCGCTCCACGCCGGTTTCTACCATCGCCTCCTTTTGAATATGACTACTACCGTTCAAATCCTGTGGATGTCCATCATTTCCAACGCAGTGTTGTAAATCTGGCTGGACAATTATACGTTCAGTTTGAGTGTCCAATTCAAAACTGTCACCAAACGTTTCCTCTCCCAGATTGACCTCTGGCCGCACTTCTTCGCTTGGATTCTCGCCTATGTAGAGCTCTGGAGATGAAAACACGGCCACCTCTGCAGTCTCCATCCATCTTCGCTTGGTCTCAGGCGAGGATCCTGGGAGTGGGGCAGGATGACAAGACTCTGACACGTCTGACACGAGATGAAGTTTGGTTAGAGTCTTTTTGGCAGAGCCAGGTGCAAGATCAGCAGTAGCGCTTAAGGCATGAGAAGTCATCTCAGTTGAGTTTTGTGGCTTTTTGTCAGTTTGGATGGATTGAAGGACTTTGTTTAGGATCTTTGAATGCTTCAGTTTCCCAGGCTGCATTGGTGACATGCCAAGCCTTGAAGCATCGTCTGATGGCTTTGCGTGAACACCTGGGTCCTCTTCTAACCTGGCACTTGGTGCTCTCAACTGAGGAAAGGGCATTGGCGGGATATCTGGTTCAGAAGGTTGTTGGAGTTGAAACATCGGGCTGGACACAATTTCAGTCAATTCTTGTGTCATACTTCTTACTGGACCATTAGGCTGGTGTGTTTCCTTTCTGATTGAAACTTGAATTGGGACTCCTTCCTGCACGAATGTTTTTACATCTTTCCTTCTCTGGTCTATCTTTTCCAGTTTAGCTTCATGTTTTGTGTTCACGGCTTTGGATTCTTTTCTCTGCTCACTCATTTCTTCCTTGCTTTGCTTATCAGATTCTGCTTCAATATTGGTCAACTCAGGTTTGCATTTCACGAGATCTCCTTTAGGTTCTCTTTGATATCGCTGTGTAATCATATTTTTCTGAACAGTATCTTCCGCTTGGTGGCTTTTAACACCATCAGTCTCATCATGCTGTGTGATACGGAGAGCGGTAGCACAAGAGAGAAGCATCGCCGGGTCCCACTGAATGCCCAGCTGTGCCAAGTCTCTCTGTAGAAGGAGCTTCGACTCCGACACTATCGCAACGGCCGCTTCCAGCTCGGTCAGCGCCCGCCCGCCACTCACCCAAACGCAGCGGAGGTTCCGTCGCTCCATAACCTCCACTTCGTTTTCATCCACTGCACGCTTGGAGCTGAGGAAGGACAGTAGATTTACAGCTGTGGAATTAACACACTTTTTTTGAGAGGCTGAAGTGGGAAATAAATACAGTGATACCTCAGCTTACGAACGCTTTAGCTAACGAACCTTTCGCCTTATGAACATTAAATTCGTGTGAATATCATCTTGGCATACGAACTAGTTTTCGGGAAACACACGTAGCGCCACAATGGCTGGCGGACTAGTTTTCGGCAGAAGAACACCAAACCACACAGCCAAACAGCGCCACCGTGGCTGCCGGACTACTTTTCCACACACCCTTTCTCAGAGTGCATCCGTTTCATACGTGGATTGTTATCAAGGATACATTTGATTTTATGGGACCGAAAAAGACCCCACCACATGTGTTCAGCCGAAGAGGACACAAAAGAAAATTATGGTCGAGCAGAAGAAGTAGATCATTGAGAAACACGAACAAGGTTTGCGTTTGTGTGAGTTAGCGTCCTAGTACCAGTATGCTAAGTCGACCATTGCTACATGTGGCTAAGGGTGTTTCTAAGCAACGGTCTCAGGCAATAGAAGAGGTTGAAAAACTTCTGTTGGTTTGGATTAACGAAAGCAGTATGTCAAATTTCAAAAAGATGTGAAAGGCATAACAGTGCTACAGAACTGCAATTACACATTTTACACACAAACCCTCCTACCTCTTAAATGGGACAGCATTCCTCAGAGCTTTCTGGACATCGGCTACTGAAGCCCTGGCAAGTTCAGCGACAGTGCACAAGCCTTGGGCGTAGAGCGCTCGAGCCCTTGTCGCAGTCAGAAGGGAAACCCTTACCAGATCCACAAGCTCGCGCTGGACGCCGAAGCTCAGGCGAGTCTGGTATTGTGACAGCAGCAGCTCCATATTACCCCAACCCAGACGCCTACAGAACATTGTCACCATACCTGAAAGATGAATGAAGCAACATCATTGCTTGTTTGGCATGTATAAAATGTCATCTACAAATAGGTTATTTATCTGCAATATGAATGGGAAATATGTTAGTTACACTGTCAACATGTGCTTAATTACCTTGAGATATTTGACAGTGCATTTTCTGACAGATCTCCATTGATTGAACTCCGCAGGATTTGAACATATTAGGATGTGATGTGCAGAATTAAATGCAGAAATAATTGATACTCAGAATACCCATTCCATAGTTTCTCATTCATTCACAAGTACCTGCATATGTGGCAGCAGACTGTTGGAGAGACTGCAACTGCCCACGATTGCAGTTGTATTTGGACGCCACTGCTGCCAATGGCACCTCTGTGACCAGATCGTGCAGTACAAGAGTGGTAAAGAACCTGCGAAGGCATACCATTTATTATTTCATTTATTTAGAAATTAGTACATACTACAGTGAACATGTGCTAAACACTGAAGAATGTGTCTTTTTGTGTTGTGTCACATTATTTGTTTTATGTTTTTTTTTTGTTTTTTATTTCACGATGGCGCAGCGAGTGTGGCTACCTTTACAGCAGCTCCTTTATTTTTTTTTTGTTTTTGCTGTTGTTTTTTTGCTGACATATAAAGGCTCATCTAATGAAATGTAATAAAATTAGTTTTGACAAGCAGAAATAAATCTTCCATCCACATTCCATTTTCTCCTATAGAATATAATCCTGTATTACTCTTCTGCATAAAGTCAAGCAGTGCCCATAAATTCATACTATGATTCTTAGAATCAGAAAGCCTTTAATAGTCCCAAAATGGGGAAATTTGCAGTTTACAGCAGCAAAATTGAAAGGGATGTGCGGAGTGAAAAGATAAAAACAAAGTATTCTATACATAATGGAAATGTCAGAAGACGGAAATGTATAACTACGCAAAAATATTTCATAAAAAGAACTACATAGAGCAAGTATACAAATACAGTATCTCATCAATTCATAAATGTACGCATTACCTTTTGTGGATTGCCATTTGTCTGCATTGTTTCTCAGTTTTGGCGACAAGTTTTGCACTGACTGAGCGAGCCAGGAAACCCTCCTGGACGCCCACCAATTCAGCCACTCTTTTCATCGATGTGGACAGCTGTTCCCACAGACAGAAGAACTGATACCAATCTATTGTAGTCCACTCTGCATACAACGGGGTGATCTGATGGGGAAAGCTTTCAATAGCATTTATGCATTGATACTTGAATTACCATGATTTGGAACGTGTTGAAGGATCTTCAGCTATGTATTTACTGATACAATTAGAGATGGGATTGTAGGACTTTCATGAAAACAATACCAGATAGAGAATGTGCAGGTCAGTTTCCAGCACAAAGCCCTTCATAGCCCTCTGCAGATCTGCAAATATTCCCAGTGCCTCGGTAGGAGAGAGGGAGGAGGACAAAGTGGCGGCACCGAGTTGAGTGGGACAGTATTGTTCTTCTGTAAATACACACGCATCGATTGATGAGAAGGATTTATCTGAACTGTAACAAAAGCAGTGCTTGGACTCCCAACCCGAGAGCAGAATAATGCATCTGCCTTGTCAAAGAGAGGTTTTTGACAGTATCACAAACTATATGTTAACAAAAAATGAGAAGAATATGAAACGTATGGTCAACGGGTTTAATATTTTTGTGTCACGTTGCCTTGTTCAATCTTGATTAGAGCCTCTTTTTAATCCTATTTGAATGTGCTATAGAAAAGATACATAAAACAATCAAATGTGGTGATGCTTTTGACACACTACTTACTTTCGCCGTCTTTTTGAACACTGATGAATTCATTCTCCATGAGCCATTCAACACAGGCCTCAATGGCCCCCCTGTTGCTGTCTTCCTTTGAGCTCTGTGTGCTGTTACATTTCATGTCAGCAGCGAGAAGTGAACATGAAGCATATAACCTCACATCCTGGGGAGTGCTGGCTACTCCTCCCACAATGATCTGCAGGTTAGAGTGACGTCATCATATATGACCAAAAAAATGACAGGTTGTCAATCAGTCACAATCATACCTCCAGAATGGCTCGAAGCATGCTGGACGTGACACCATCTCCCTGCCTTCTCACTAAGCAGCTCCGAATTGGCTGAAGATCGCCTGTGAGGAGACTAAGACCTTTCTGACGCTCCGCCTCCTTACACACTAGCACACTCTCACCTGGAATGAGCAAAAACTCATCATGACAACAAACGTGATCGTTTTCCGTCAGTTAGGCTGTACTTCTTTCATACCCGTGGTGTCCACTCCTTTCCTCCCTGCTCGTCCAGCCATCTGTCTGTATGTAAGCGGGTCCAGCAGGTGCCCATTGAAGGTCGGGGTTCGAATGATGACCCTGCGGGCGGGGAGATTGACCCCTGACGAGAGAGTGGAGGTGGCGGCCAAGACCCTGACCAAGCCTTGACGGAAAGCCCCTTCCAAAACGTCACGTTCGTCAAATGTCAGACCTGCAGAGGAGATTATTCTTTTCATTCAATCAAATTCAGCCACCCACAGGATTATCAAGCTTTTCTAGCACTTTTCGCTGTGGTGAATTTGAGGTTTAAAATAAAAGTCACATATTATTTCACCCGGACTACCGCGGACACACACTCGCATGAGGCAAGTCGCATTGTGAACATTACAGCTCAGCTGTTTTGTGGGTTTGGTCACGCGACATATGACAGCTTTAAAATGTATTGTTCTTGTGCTCTCTGAAAAAAAGGCAATGACAGTTTTGTAACACTCAAGAAAGTAATATCAATATATTTTTTGATGATGATACTAGTGCAGCGTGTTCTACCGGAAACAAATTCCTTGTGTGTTCTACATACTTGGAAATAAAGATGATTCTGATTCTGATCTGAAAAGAAGTGATTGTATATTTACCAGCATGGTGAAAGGCCACCCCCCATGGGACTGTACGCTTCAAAATGGTATCCAATCCTGCTGGAGTCCGACTCAATTGGCCTATGACGTCCACTAGTCCCTCCTGATTCAAGCAAACTGGTTCAGGTTCTAATTTTCCTTCACGTTCTGCAAGACATTTATACAAGTATGTGTTTGCATATTCACACTTTGAATACTGTATATATTTTGTGGCTTTTATTGGCAGTAAAACACCCTTTGGGTATGTTTTCTTGTTACACATCCAGTTATGAAGATGATTCAAATAGTTCTGAAGAGGAAAGCATACATGTTTGCAATTGATTAAAGAAGTCCTTCTGTGTCATTTTAAGGCATCGGGACTGCAATGTAGCGTCCCAGAAAAGAGGCAGAAAATGGCGACCAAGCTCCCTGTGAGGAATTAATCAGCCTGTTTCCACAGGCTGATAAATTCCTTATATGGAGCTTGGTCGCCCTGTTCTGGCTCTTTTTGGTGCAACATGACGTTTTCAGACCAAACAAGCACAGCAAAATGCATTGACTTGATGGAAGGACTGCTACAACGTGTCCTTTTTTTCGGTCAGGGGCGTTCCTTCAGTGACATCACTAACTCAAAAACAAGACTTCCGGAATATTCAGCGCGAGTCTTAAAACGTAAAATATAGCTATACGCGGTGGAATCTTTGTAAAATACGCTCAGTAGAAGTCATTTGAAGCCATTTTACAAATTATGGACACAACTTGTCCGGAGACATCGGTTGTCCTTTAAAGTACTATTGTAAAAGCAAAATAGCCACATACATTTTTTGATCAAATTGGTCAAACTGAAAATTACCAGTATGTTTGAGGTTGAAGAACTCTCTGGCAATACTGTCGGCTAATTTCTCACACCAGTTCTTGGAGGGGCAGAACAGCAGTACAGAATGGCCCTCATGCACTGTCTCATAACACAAACTGACGATGTGTTCGTCATCACCCTTGATAAAAAAGTACAGAAGCGGTTATTAAAATATGATGTTTTCTTTTCATTTATTAAGTCACACATCAACCTACACTCAGTATTATTTACCTTTATTGAGAGTGCTGGAGTGAAGTGTCGAACCACAGATAGGCTCTTGTCATAGATGCTGCAGCCCACCTTAAGATGCTCCTGCAAGGGTACCGGTCGGTAGTCGGTCTGATAAAGCTCTGCACCTAACCAGTTGGCCAGGAGGGATAGGTTGGGCAAAGTGGCACTCATTCCTACTATCTGCACTCCTTCAGAAAGTGACCTATTGAAACGGGAAATCTGTCTCAAATAAAAGAATGTGCACACGCACATACACACAAGACAAACCCGACAGTGTTGCGCTTCTGTGCAATGTAGCGAATTTTGGTCAAGAGAAGTTCAAGCAGATATCCCCTTCCGGAATCTCCAACCATGTGCAACTCATCCACGACGACCATACCTAGCAGCACAAAAATCACCATGTAAAACTCACACATGATTATCACTCATAAACTGTCTTTCGAGGTTGTATTACCGAGTAAACCAATGTTGTCTTCCTCTATTAGTCTGTTAATGAGAGAGTTGGCTTTCTCTATAGTGCACACAGCCACATCCACAGAGGAAAAACCGCCAGCAGCTGATGTACTTCCCATGTAACCATCCACACGAACACCCGCCATTTCAAATACGCTCTGCAGGGCCATAGAAATCTATAAACCATACTGTTGACACACGTGCATTATATACCACAATTTCCCTCCTATTCCTCACCTGAAGATAGTGCATTTTCTCTTTGGCCAAAGAAACAAATGGCAAAATAAAGAGAGCTTTTCTTTTAGTCTCCAACACGCGCTTCAGCATCAGCAACTCAGACACCAAAGTCTTTCCAGCACTAGTTGGAGCTATAAAAACAAGAACAATTTATTTTTTTAATATTTAAAATGTTTTTTTTTTACTCAATGGAGATGTCTTACCGGAGTAGACCAGGTTACCTCCCTGCAGAACCTGACCAAGGCTGAGGCACTCAGCCTGCCAGGAAAACATGTGGGTTACTCTGTGCTTGTGGTAACACTCCAAGACTGGGGTGGGTAAGCCCCAACTGGATAACAAAAGCTTGTCTGATTGTGTGTCGGGAACACACAAGGCCAAGCCTGTACATTACAGAACACACAAAGCAATCACAATAAAAATGAAGACAATCAAATTACAAACAGAGATGATGGATGAAGTGATATTTCTGCCTTACAAATATAATTTCAGAAAAATACACTTTCAGCAGGATGACCACATTTCTATGACTGATCAAGGATGAAATAAATGATCAATAAAAATAATGAGGTCATACCTCATATTGGTCGTCTTATGATCAAAGGCTGTTTTACCTGGCTGAGGTAGGGCGTCACTGAGAGTATCAGACTCTATGCCGCTGGGAACCGTCAGCACGGAGACGGATTGATTCTGTGATGATTGCTGCAGTTTAGCCTGCTTCACAGCATCAGCCATGTGTGTAGGACTGAACAAAATGTAATCCCCAGAAACATCATGTGACGGACCTGCACTTGTGTTCTTAACTCCATTTTTGTCCTTGCTATGACAAAGCCTCTGTCTCCTGGAATACAAACAGTATGAGATCAATAGTAAAAACAGCTAAATATTACATCCGTCTCACAATCAGGACTCACAAAATGGAAGTTTCTTCCCCTTGGTGACTTTTTGCATATTTTCTGACAGATGCAGGAGCTGGTCCTGAATTGTTGTTTATCTGACACCGAGCAGGCTGTTGTGATTCCTCCAAGTCTTCACTGAACAGAAGGCGTTGAGCCAGGTCTTTGCAGTTGGCTGTTCTAGAAGGTTTCTTGACTTTTTGTTTCAAGGCATTTTCCTGAACACTGTGAAATTCCGAGTCTGCAGAAACGTGAGGTTTCTTCTGTGCATCAGAAGCATTATTCCCACGGTCATTCACCTGCATCACTTTCAGGATCTCTTCATCAAGAGCCAGCGTGGACTCTCCGAGCCCACCCCCCTACACGACACAGTATAATAAAGTGACATTGTGTTTAAGGATCTGTCATTTTACAAATGCAGTGCACAGTACCAATATCCATCTCACCATTGTGCCGCCTGGTATACAATTGGTTGTCTCGAACAAGTTGTCACTGTGAGCTGGCTCCTCGCTGTTACGGAGGGAAAAAATAACTTTTTACATTTATTCGATGAAATCATATGCCATATCTTTAACATCTACAAACGAACTTACAACTTTTTCTTCTTGATCTTGTGTTGACCCATATAGCATTTTCTTTTCAAAGGAGGACCACCAACAGCACTCATGTTGTGCTGACTTTGATGAGCGTGTTTGAAGGTTGCCGTTACTTAACATGACATCGGCTTGTTTGTTTTCCGTCGCTGTTTTAAAAACTGTTTTGGAATCACAGAAGTAAAAGATTGGTGAAAAAAACCAACAATGCACTGTTGCAATTTTGTCCGATCAAACATATATATCCTGTTTGCACTAATTCAAAAATTCCGCCGATATCGCTCCTATTGTTTCACCGAAAACAGTCCGGTGGGAAATTATATCAGTATGTAAACGTTCCTGTAGGATTTCGACGTAACTGTACATGTATTCAAATATGAACTAAACTACAGTTTTACGATTCCTGAAAATATAGTCTTTTGACACAGAGTGTCGATATTTCAAAGAAAAATCTTTATGCGTTAATTTAGTCGTTGTCTCCTAAAAATAATTTGCATGTGAAAAGGACGTGTTGGAGCATTTGAGAATGGGCGGAGCTATTCTGTCAGAGGGAGAAGGGCGTGCGCAGGCATTTGGTGGGCGTGCTTCTCATGCCCCGCCCTTTGCTTGTTGCGACGTTCCTGAGGCTTCAAGATGGCGGAAGCCCTGTCAACTCAGGAGCACCTGGTAAGCGTTTTTTTGGCGAAGTTTTCACATGATTTTATGCAGTGTAGACCTTTCAACTTGATAAAATTAATTAAATCAACCACCGAAGAGTTCCGACAATATTCTTAGTCACTGGTCTGGGTAGCAATAAGTTGCCAGGACTCGAACGCACCTTCCTCCAGGGCGACTGTCTACTGTGTGCCTGATAGTGGTTAGCAATGTTGGCTCATCCAAACTGCGGGCGATTACCTCTATATTTACCCACCCCAAAAATATCCATTTCCTACTGTGTTGAAAGGCGCTTATAATGAAATGTATTATTATTATTATTATTTCAATACAATGACCAACGTGGCCAACGTAAAGTGGCCGCGCAGCGATGGTTAGCGTTTAGCGACCGCATGCAATTTAGCCCCGGAGAAAATGGTAATAACATTATAATAAGAAGCATGGGAGTTCTTGCACACGGATCTTTCTTAAAATATAAACGTGTGCTTTAGCATAGAGCGATGCTTATTTTAGAATGTCGTCATACTGAAAACTCTCCAGGTATTCTTATTCTGTCTTGTTATAAGTTTTTCGCTCACATCTTACTGTCAATTAGTTGCATAATTTACCCCCGAGACGTCTCTGAATTGACTCTTCCTATTAAAAGCAACGTTGTTGTTGTTGTCAATACATTATGTTTTACAAGTAGAGATGGCCCGTCATCAACAGCACGACTTGACATTTTGGTCGAATTACTAATAAAAAGACGTGATAGCCACTAAAGGCGCATTCAAAAAGCATACAGCTTGTATCCATGCTTTTTGCTCAAATGCAAGGTAAAAAAAATTAAAAATAACGTTAGTGATCTCAACAGATGGAATAAGATGTTGACAGTAGATGCTCATTTATTCGACACCCTCCTTTCTGGAGTAGATGTCAAGCTGTTCAAGTATCAAGAGAGAGAGAGTCCTTCCTCATCAATGGATCCAGTTGAGAAGCTCCTGTTTTGTGTTTGAGATTTCTTACACTCTAAATCCCTTCATTCCTGGTTAAAAAAATAACAAAGTTACCCGTGTTTGGTCAAGGAGTGACACTTTGATGCACATTTGCATGTGCAAAATGTCTTGTGCTAGATACCACGTGCTGTAATGGTAATTACCTGTATTTATCGTTGCGTTGAAATGCAAACATCGTAGTTTTCTTGTTGAATCAAAACACGTGCATGGTTGGTTTGGCTGCGTCTGTGAAATAAATCTTGTATTGCAATTTGTTGTTGCCATTTGTTTCTTGCTTATCTAAAATTTGTGAAAGTAAAATGCCGTATTGTTTTGTGTCATTGCCCTCCTTGTGCTAATTCAAAATTTGAGGACAAATGCAGCTCAGTTGGCTGCTAAACAAGCACACTCTTGTGGTTGCTTGCTTTCATCCATTCCTTGTTCCATGGAGCAAGGCATTTGCGCTTGATGTAATTTTTGCGTGAAAATGTATTGTAGGTTCATTTGAGAAAAAGTTGAAGGCCCTGGTAGCCCTGACGATTTGGTCCCAGGTGTCTTCCTTTTGTTTGGACAAGCCTCTGCTTATTCCGTTTCTACATTCGCCACGCACCCATATACAAAGACAAGTCTCTTTTCAATCTCTCTCTATCTGTGTCATGTTCCAGGCTGTGGAGGAGTTCCTGAGTGAGGTGAGTCGCAGGGAACAGCTTCAATGCGCTGGGCTCGTCTCCCGGCCCACAGCTGTTAAGTTTCTTATGGCCCGCAAGTTTGATGTCTCCCGAGCCGTCGACCTCCTCCAAGCATACATGGTATTACTGCCCGGTGTGGAGACACCACTGTAATAGTCTTTTCAGCTGTCATAGCAGGCAAATATTTACTCCTGATCTCCAAACTAATGAGATTATGCTTCTCTCCTACCACAAACATAACATATCAGGACACAAGAATCAAAGAGGGGATCATCAATATAAACCCTGACGACAAGCCACTCCGTTCTGAGCTGCTCAGTGGTAAATTCACCGTCTTGGTGAGTGGTGGAGACTTACCGAAAAGTTGATCAATACCTCACTCTCTAAAGGGCACCGGGATTTGTATTCCTAACACCTTCATCCAGAAATATTTATCTGTGTGCCTCCTTTTCTTTTCATGATCCCACCAGCCCGGACGTGACGCAAGCGGTGCTGCGCTTGCACTCTTCACTGCTCGCCTTCATCGGCCAGATGGGACCACTCACAAAGCTGTGCTGCTGGCCATCATTTATCAGCTTGATAAAGCCATAGACAGGTGACGCACACCCAACCACTGTGCCTTGAAACAGTTAGCACACCACCTTGAAGCTGTTATCAATTTCTAAATGGTTTTTTGATTCTTTACAGTCTTCAGACTCAAAGAGAGGGACTTATATTTATATATGACATGACCAACTCCAGTTATGGGAATTTTGACTATGATCTCTGCGTCAAGATTCTCAATTTGCTCAAGGTTAGTCATCAAGAATTTGGTCTTGCAGTGTGTCGAGATCAGTGATTCCCAACCACTTTTCTGTGGCAATCAGAGATTTTCAAAGGGGGTCGTGGAAAATGATCGAATTTCACTTTGAAAAATGACAAATTCAAAATAAGTACCTCAGCAAGTCTAGAGTTCATCTGAAGTAAATTTGAGTAAATTCTGACTTGTTTTTAAATATGTCCGCACTTAACGTTTTCGTGAGATTTTTGCTTGTTTTTTTTTTTTCCCTCTGAGCAGATTGGCCCCTAACCTGACATTTTAAGGTGCCAGTTTAGATGTACATGTAAATCACAAATTGACTTATGAAGCCAATGCTGTATTCATATTTCCACTTATTTTCATTATATTGTTGATAAATGGCCAGAAGTGTGGAGAAAACAATAATCAAATCGTGCACACACTCAATTAGGTACTATACAAGACAACTGTATTTATATTGTGCTTTAAGGTGAAAAATATATTTGTACTGTCTCAAATTTGAGGGGCAAAATGTCCTACAGTCTGGATTAAATATAGCAGAAGGTACGTCATTGAATTAATTTCATGAAATATTATTGAAAAAGCTCAAAAGACCATCACAGAGACTTCACGAGGCAATACATAATAAATAAAAGAAATAATCCTTCAGATGTGAGGGATTTTTTTTTTTTAATATGTCCCTCTGCTCTACTAAGGTTGGGAATCACTGGTTTTATTTTAATAAAGCTCACTAATTTGCGACTTACCTTTTGTTTCTCTGAGGGGGCGTTTCCTGCTCGTTTAAAATGTGTCTTCATTGTGTCCTCGCCTCTTTGGTTTCGAGCACCTTTTGCAGTTCTTCGCCTCTTTGTGCGCGAGAAGCTGAGAGAACGGGTCAGTCTTTTTTTTTTTCACCAAGAAGACCATTTTTTTATGTTTTAAAATGCTCATGATCTTTTGCTATGAATTGGATTGGATTTACCTTTATTAGTCTCGCAGTGGAGACTAAAAAAGTAAACCACTGTTTACTGAAGGTCATCTATTCTCTTCGTCCCTGCTGTAATTGAAACACAGCAAAAAATTGCAAGTGAAAAATATATACCTAATAAATTAGAACATCCATCCAGACGTGGGACCAGTACTACTTCTGCTACACCGCAGTCATGGAATATGCCAGCAGTCAATCAGAACCCCAACATTGCTTAAAATTGTTGTTTTGTTTTAAAAATTGATTTTCATGAAACCTTTTTCCCCTCTACTTTTTAAGCAATATTTATCACTGGACACTAGAACAAGTGTGTGAAATATGAACACTGTCTAGGTCAATTGAAATGTATTTTCTTTTTCATCCTCCAGGTGTGTACAGTGAAGGCTCACAAGCTGGCCAATCACATCCCAGTCTCCTCCCTCCCTGAGAACCTAGGCGGGACATCCCAGCATAACCACGTGGCCTGGATCCAATCCTGCATAAACTCAAACACTGTGAAGGGAGACGCACATGTCCACGACAACCACGACTGTGTGGGAAGCCTGCTGGGGTCTTACAGCCTTGAGTGCGATGATTCAAACATTGGCGCAACACTGACCCATGCCCATTTAAGTAACCATCTGGGCTCCGAGCTAGGCGCGGCTAATTCTAACTTTTACGACGACAGCAATGCGAACCCACACAACCACTGTAGTGCAGATGAGAGCAGGACTTTGGGTCACCCTAAACTGAGCCCGCATTCTGCTGCAAACAGGCTACAGGGCAACCACCAACACTGGAACGGATCAGCTGGGAGTGGATACAACATGACTGTCAATGGCTCGAAGCCCAATTCAAACATGAATGGTCGTGGACGCCAAGCTCCCCCGCAGTCGGACACACCCCCTGACACTCCACTCTCTCACATGGGTGAGACAGACGCAGTGGATGGCAGAACAATAGACGCACCTCCGAGTGAGCATATTCAAGAGGTAGATGAGGAGGGTGATGAAGAGGATGGTGTGCCTCCATTGCCCCAGAAATCTTTGCCTCGGCCACCCCATCAACTCACCTCCCAGACATCGCCCTTGTCCTCGTCAAGGGGTGCAAAAGACGAGGACTGCTGTATGGAAGAGTCAGTTCACATGCCGGAGCAGGGAGGCATGGCGATACGCGAGCTGGTGGATCATGTGAAAAGGAAGAAGAAGAAAGGGATCTATCAGGAATACGAGGAGATTCGCAAGGAGCCACCAGCAGGCACCTTTGATTATTCCAAGTAAGATATTGTTAGATGATGCTTATTATATTTGTTCATGTTAGAATAATGATCAACCTTCTAAGAACAAATGCTTCTTTAGTTCACATTCGTCCTTGCACACAAAACCATATCTACTTGGGTAAACGGCTCACCATTTGACGTTTGTTTTGTGCACATGCATCCTGCAAGTTATTTTGGATTTGGATTGGATTTACCTTTATTAATCTCACAGTGGAGAAATTGACATTTCGCAGCAGCAAAGTTATGAAAGGAAGTAGCAAGGAAAGAAGTAAAAACAAAATACAGGAGCTGCTGGAAATGCAGCCACTCTTGCGGCTCCATCTTGAAGTCAAAAGAACAAAAAAAAAAACTAAATAACAACTAATATGACAACGCAAAGACACAGATAGTCATTTATCACAATCACATTAGACGTTGCATGAAGCAAACGTCCCCTTCTTTGAACTCAGATTGAGCCGCTGACCTGTTTGGCTTTGTTTGACTGACAATTCACTCCAGGGCATCAACTCCCTCTCACAGTAAATCAGTTGAGCTAAATTCCAAGTTCCTTATGACGCTGAACCTTGCATGCAGGATTAAAATGAATGGATGGATCAACATTTGGCACTGTTGAAATTACATTTCTTAAGGTAACAGAAGGTGTACAGTAGTGATACATTGTAAAATGACTATATTCCATATAACAAATCTTTATTTATTGAAAGCTACGCACTGGCAAATCTATTCCCTTCATTTTGTCTGTCAGGATCGCTTATCAACTACCTCATTGTCCTGTGTGGGCAGCTTTGCTTTGTAAACTCACTGTTTGTAGTTGACATTTCGTTTTGTATGTTCATTTCCAGGAAACTCTCCAATCAGCTCAAGAACCGCTACAGCGATGTTCTGTGTCTGGACCAGTCCAGGGTGCGACTATGCCAGCTCAGTGATGATGAGGACGAGGTAATGACAAATCCACCTGAAGCCAACTGTCGCGTGCAAATGCGGGGAAGCCTTGTTGAGGACTGTCATCACTCCAAGCTCTTTTGCTGTATTCCCTGCAGACTTCAGATTACATTAATGCAAGCTTCATGGATGGCTACAAGAGGAAAAAGGCATACATTGCTACTCAGGGTAAGAAGCACACAATCCGACTCTTGATTGTTTTTCATGAGATTCTCCATGCGGTATTCACATTGCTGCTTCTGGGGCAAATTGGAAAAAATCTTTTCCTATTTTTGTTCCTCAGGTCCTTTGCCCAAAACATTTGGGGACTTTTGGCGCATGGTGTGGGAACAGATGGTACTCATCATTGTTATGACAACAAGGTGAATTTATTTCAAGTGACAGTTGCAAAAATGTGTTCACGGCCGAGTAAGGGCATCTCATCTATGTACATGTTGTCTGCGTCAGAGTGGTGGAGCGAGGACGTGTCAAGTGCGGTCAGTATTGGCCGTTGGAAGAAGGCAGAACAGAGCAACATGGATGTTTCCTGGTCAGGAACACACACATCCAGGTCTTCCACGACTTCCAACTCTCACATCTGGAGCTCTATAATACTCAAGTGAGTTCTTACCACCTGCAGTCTGAGCAGTTCTCCACCACATTTATTCCAAGCACCTTGAAGCCTTATTCGGTGCAAAGTTCAGAGGGCGTAGCGATTTCCGCTGTAAATGTTACAAGTACTGGTAACCAATGTTTTCCAAATTCAAAATTAAAGGACAACCGACGTCTCCTGACAAGTTGTGTCCATAATTTGGAAAGTGGCTACTGAGCGTATTTTACAAAGATTCCACCGCATATAGCTATATTTTACGTTTTAAGACTCGTGCTGAATATTCCGGAAGTCTTGTTTTTGAGTTGGTGACGAGTCTGTGCGTGACGTCACTGAAGGAACGCACCTGACCGAAAAAAAAGGACACATTGTAGCAGTCCTTCCATCACGTCAATGCTTGTTTGGTCTGAAAACCTTGTGTTGCGCCAGAAGAGGGC